>NW_025422180.1:0-170349 GCF_011764305.1 Mustela putorius furo | reverse complement strand
GAGTACGCTGAGTTGAAATGGACTCTCCTGTGGGGGTCCTAAAATTTTGTGTCTATGGATACCTTTGGAATAACCTTGGCACGGGGGCCCCCTGAAAGGGTTCTCCTAAACAGAGGCTTTTTTGGGACATCACTCACTCCCACTTGCAAGGTTCCCCAATGTTGTAGATAGACTTGTTTCTGGTGCGTGAGTTCGAAAAACAGCCATAATGCTTGGTACTGGAAATCCGGCCTCCTGAGAGGAGAGAATGGTGGCCTGGGAAACCAAAGGCAATGGGATTCCGATTAGGGTCCTAGGGGCCTTGTTCGTTTTGCTTTTAACTCTGTCTGGAATATCATTCGACCAAAGTCTGAGTGCAGGTTAGGTTCCTCAGATGGGCTCAGATTGCTTCCTGTTTTGTTCCTGGGAAAAGCCAACCACTATGTTAGTATGGCCTCAGGGACTTTTGGTGATTTAATCCTATTAGGGGTAGCGTTGTGGGCCATTTGAATGGCAAAACACAGAATCCCTCCTGAACGAGGGCAAGTTGCAGTCCCCCTCAGCCTTGTCTCCATCCAGGGGCTAAGAACCTTAAGGCCTGTGTATGCCAGTTTCTTGTTTTGACCAGTTGGTCTGTAACACAAACTCGGCGGATGTTTTTCGGTTCATAGGTATGGCAGGACTGATCTTACAGACCATGGATGAGAAATCTTGCCGGGTAATTACAAAAGGTCGAGTGTGAAGGCTCTCTTGCGCAAGTACTTTAATCTCTGGATAATCATGGCCATTCATGGTTCATGAACATTTTTCCTGGTGACTCCATGGGAAATGGGACGAGTCCCTTACTCTCCCTGGGGTTTGGCCCATCCAAAGAGTTTGGGGTCATTCTGTGGGACTGAAGAAGTCCGTTTTTTGTTGTTGTTGTTGTTTTGTTTTTGTTTTGGTTTTTCAAACTCAGGGGTCCCACCAATTGAGGGATTCCAGGGTAGAGCCCTTGGGGAGGGGCGATTGGACAACCAGAAAATCTGGTTAAAATTGGGTCCTAGGACAGCTAGACTTGGGTTTCAGGGCGAGGGCACGGCATGTACCCCCTTGAAGATTCTGAAGCATATCTCATGCATCTGAAGTCACAGCGAGGATCAGACGTGGCTCACTTTGGATTTTCTGTTCATGACGGCCCCTTCATAAACGGGAGCCGAAATCTCGAGGCCATGGAGGTTTTTCCCACGTTGGGAGTGGTGGATGCCCCCTCTCAAGGATTCCTTCTGCGGACAATTGAGACCTGTTGGACAGCTCCAGGACATCCCATATGGATGAGTCCAGACCAACGTTCGAGGATGGATGCCTGGGAAGCCCTGCCTCGCATTCCAATTGTCTCCCTAGCGACAAGACAGTTTTAGATCTGATGGCTCTGCGGGAGCAACCGGGGTGCGCTGAGTTGAAAATGGACTTTCCCTGAGGATGGGTCTAATGTGTGTTTTGTGTCCATGAGGGCCTTGGAATGGGGCGGTGGCACCGGGACCCTGAAGTATTCTCCTAAGCTTTTGACATAGCTCCCCATGCACAAGTTTCCTTGTGGAGACGAGGTTTGTTCTGATGGGTTTTGCCTCAGGAAAACCCCAATGCTGGTATTGGAATCCAGGGTTTTGAGGAGACATGCCTGTAACCAAAGCAATGGATCCGATTTTGGCCTAGGGTCCTGTCCTGGTTTCAATCTTCTTCTCTGGGGAACATCCTTCTAGGGGTATGAGTGGAGGAGTTAGATGCTCAGCTGGTGTCAGACTGCCCTTTTTTGTCCCGGCGACCTATAATCTATTTAGGATGGGCCTCAGGGACTTTGGGAGGTTTCCCTATTTGTAGGATTTTGGACAATGGGAATGGGCAGAATTCCCATGGATTGGGTAGGCACAGTCCTAATGTGTGGCTCCAGGTGGTCCCCAGCCTGGAGGGTGATGTGGCCCAGAACTTTGAGGACAGAAGTCTGAAAACCACACTCAGCTTATGTTTGGGGACATTAGGTATGGGCAGGCCCGATCTACAAACCATGACAAGGCAATCTTCAGGATATGACGATAGTGCGAGTCTGAGGCGCTTGCTTTGTAGCTTTTGTCTCTGGATTTTGTATCAACGATGGCCGTGGGAATGTCGAGGATGCCTCATGGTGCCATGGACGAATCTTGCTCTCCTGTGGATTTGGCCCTATGTCCCCAATTGTTTTCGTCAATCTGTTGGATGGAGGACTTCTTTCAGGGTTGTTACATCATGGGTCCCACCAAAAGAGGAATTCCAAAGCAGAGCCCTGGGGAAGAGTGAAAGGGACAACACGAACTATGGTTAAAAATTGGGGCCTATGGGCATGGCAAGCCCAATATGCTGTGTCTTCATCCAGCCACTGAGAGGCCTTACCTGAGGACTGGGCTAAGGCTGAGGGTCACAATGTGTGTTTGCTACCTATCCTGGACCCGCGAGCATTGGCGGGGCCTCAAGGGACACACTGGTTTCCACTACACTGAACGTTGGACAACAAGCCAACCACAAGGTTCCTGCCATCGGGAAGGAGTTCTAATTTTCTGCATCATTTTCAAACCTGGGCAGTGATTGGAGATAAGGTCTAGGTTCTGAACCCTGAAAAGTGAGGTTGGGAATGCATAATGACCTAAGGCCATGGGGGGTCTGAAGTTCTCAGTTTGTAGCCAGCTGTCTGGGTGGGCCTAGGAGGTCCAGGCTCAGGCTGTGTCAGAAAGGGCATTATTGCCCAGGTCATCCTATATATTTTGGGTATAGCCAAGTGTCGTGCAGGTTGATCTTCATTTGGGGTTTCTAGGTAGCCCCAGAGGGCAATGTATTTCTTCTGCAGGGCAGGTAGAGTGCTGCATTGTAGTTCTGGATTGCCAAACTGGAGGGCTTGTGAGCCAGTAGTCTGTGGACAGAAGTCTGAGGACACAAGCAAGGCTTAGGTTTCTGGGTGAGGACATGGCAGACACACATCTACAGACCTGAACCGAGATCTCGTGCATCTGAAGTCAGGGTGAGGATCAGACGATCGCTCAGGTTGGGCCTTATGTCCCTGATGGCCCTTTTATGAAGGGGGGGGGATCATGTGGCCATGGGGTTTCTCTCACGATGGGAGTTCTGAGAAGTTCCCAACTGCAAAAATCTTCTGCAGGACAATTGAGACCTGTTGGTTGGCTCCAGGCCAACCATTCCGAGCAGGGTTTTAAGGATGGATGGCGGGGTAGGCCACCTCACATTCCAATTGTCTCCTAGCAACAAGACAAGTTAGATCTGCTGATTCTCGTGGAGCAACCGAATACGCTCAGTTGAAATGGACTCTCCTGTGGATGGTTCCTAATGTGTTTTTGTGTCTATGGAGACCTTGTAATGGGGCAGTGGCACACAGGTCCTGAAGGATTCTCCTAACTGGAGGTTTTGAGACATCTTCAAAGGATAATTTTTCCCATGTGGAGAGGAGATTTGTTCTGATTGCTGCCTCATGATATCCCCATATGCTAATATTGGAAACCAGGCCTCTGAGGAGAGATACCTGTAACCGAAAGCAATGAATCTGATTCAGGCCTAAGGGCCTGTCTGATTCAATCTTCTTCTCTGGGGACATCCATCTACGCTGAGTAGAGGTAGATGCTCAGCTGGTTTTCAGATGACCCCTGTTTGTCCTGTTCGGCCTACATTATTGGGATGTCCTTGGGACTCTGGAGGTTTTTCCTAATTTGTTGATTGTGGACAATGGAATGGGCAGAATTCTCGTGGTATGGACAGGCACAGTCCTGATGTGTGGCTCCAGGGGCCCCAGCCTGAAGGGTCTGTGGGCCAGGAATGGGGGGACAGAAGTCTGAAAACACAAACTCGGCTTAGGTTTGGGAAGTAGGTATGGCAGGCCCGATCTACAGACCGTGAGGAGAACTCTTCGGGATACGACAAAAGAGCGAGTGTGAGGCGCTTGCTCAGACATTTTGTCTCTGGATTTGTTGTCAACGATGGCTGTGGAATCTCGGGGAGGCCTCATGGGCCATGGACGAGACTTCCTCTCTGTGAATTTGGTCCAATCCCCATTGTTTTGGGTCAATCTGAAGGATGGGAGGAGTCCTTTTAGTTTTGTTACCTCAGGTGTCCCACCAAAAGAGGGATTCCAAAGCAGAGCTCTGGGGAGGGATGAATGGACAACCCGAACAATCCAATTGGGGTGAGGTCGAGAACCGAGCAGGTTGATCCTCATTTGGGGTTTATGGAGATCCCCATAGAGCAACGTTTTTCTTCTGGAGGGCCAGCATAGGGCTGCATTTTGGTTCCAGAATTCCAAGTCTTGAGGACATGTTTGCCAGGAGTGTGAGGAAGGAAGTCTGAAAACACAAGGTAGCACGAAGTTTGGGCCCACTGTGCAGAGGCTGAATCGAGATCTCCTGCATCTGAGGTCAGGGCGAGTATCAGATATTGCCTCAAGCTGGAGTTTGTGTCCATGACGGCCCCTTCCTGAAGGGGGTGGGGGCGTCATGAGGCCAGGGAGGTTTCCCTACGCTGGGAGTTGTGAGCTGCTCCAAACTTCAAAGTTTCCTTCTTCAGGACAGTCGAGTACTATTGGATGGTTCCAGGATGCCCCATACAGAAAGACTCGAGAGCAGGGGCCTAAGCATGGATGCCGAGAAACGCCAACTCACCTTCCCATTGCCTGGTCGAGACAAGGCACGCTCAATCTGCGGGCTCTTGGGTGAGCTACCCAGAAGGCTGAGTTTAAATGGACTTTCCTGAGGATGAGTCATAATGTGGGTTGGTGGCCATGGAGACCTTGGAATGTGGCAGTAGCTAAGGGACTCTGCAGGATTCTCCAACCCGAAGGGTTTGACACAAACTCCAACAAGGAAGCTTTCCATGCGGAGATGAGAGGTGTTCTGTCTGGTGCCTCAGGATAGCCCCATATGCTGGTCTTCGAACCCAGGCCTCTGAGGAGTGATACCTGGACACCAAAGCAAGAGTTCATAATAGGGCCTAGGGGCCTGTCTGGTTCAATCATCTGTCTCTGCGGATATCAGTCTGTGTTTCGGCATGGAGGTAGTAGTAGTTGCTCAGCTGGTGTCATAATGCCCCTGTTTGTCCAGTGCGGCTTGCGGTAGTGGGATGTCCTTGGGGACCTTGAGGTTTCTACTATTTTGTAGAGTTGTAGCCAATGGAACGGGCAGTTTCTTAGGAGAGAGCAGGCACAGTTCTGTAGTGTGGCTCTTGAGACCCCAGCCTGGAGGCGGTTGGGCCACGGCTGTGCAGACAGATATCCAAAAACCCAAACTCAGCTCAGGTTTGGGGCCGAGGTTATGGCAGGCCTGATCTACAGTCCGTGAGGGGAGCTCCTCTGGATATGAAAAGAAGGGTGAGACGGAGGCAGTCGCTCAGCCTTTTGTCTCTGGATATTTTGTCCACAATGGCCGTTTAATGTAGGAGTTGCCTCATGGGTCGTAGAAGTCTCCCTCTCTGGTAGTTTGTCCAGCCCCCAAGAGTTTGGGGTCATTCTGTGGGAAGGGAAGAGTCCTGTTTTCTACTTCATGTTGTCCCCCCAGTAGAGGGATTCTGGAGCATAGCAGTGGGTACTGACAACTGGAATACTCGCTCTCTGGTTAAGCCTGGGGGCTTATGGATAAGACAAGCCCCATATGCAGGATCTTGGTCCAGCCCCTGAGAGTCGTTACTTTAATACGGGACTCACGCTACAGGTCACAATGCATGTCTGTGCCCTAGGCGGCCCTCAGGCACTGGCGTGGCCTTTCCGACAATACAGGTTTTCCCACATTGAACATTGGACAACATGCCAACCACAAGGATTCTGGCCATGGGGAAGGAGGAATTCTAATTTCTGCATCACGTTCACCCCTGGACAGTGATTGGAGATAAGGTCTAGGTTCTGAAGCCTGCAAAACGAGGTTGGGAAGAGATGACGAACTACATCCATAGCGGGTCCCTTGTGTCCAGGTTGGAGCCAGCTGTCTAGGTGTCGTTTGGGATGTCTTGTCTCAGGCTGTGCCAGACAGGGCATTAGTATTCAGGGTAGGCTGTATAATTGCTTTACAGTCGAGTGGCATGCATTAGAGAATCATTTGGGGTTTCTTATTAGCACCATAGGGCAAAGTTTTTCTTCTGGAGGGCCGGCAGAGTGCTGCATTGTGGCTTCGGAATTCCCAAACTGGAGGGCTTGTGGGCCAGGAGAGTGAGGACGGAAGTCTGAGAACACAAGCTAGGCTTAGGTTTCAGGGAATGGACATGGCAGGCACACTCTGCAGAGCTGATTTGAGATCTCATGAGTCTGAAGTCAGGTCGAGGATCAGACTTTGGCTCAGGTTGGAGTTTCTGTCCATGTTGGCCCCTTCATGAACGGGGGGGGCATTATGAGGCCATGGAGGTTTTCCCACTATTAGAGTTGTGAGATGCTCCAAACCGCAAGGATTCCTTCTGTGGGACAATTAAGATTTGTTGGATGGCTCCAGGACGTCTCCTAAGGTATTTTTTCCAGAACAGGGTTCTAAGTATGGATGCCTGGGCAGACAGCCTCAATTCCAATTGTCTCCTAGCAACCCCCCCCCCACAACAAGAAACGTTTGATCTGCTGGCTTGGGGTAGCATCAGAGGGGGCTGAGTTGGAATGGACTTTCCTGAGGATGGTCTTAAATGAGTTGACATGGACTTTCCTGAGGATGGTCTTAATGTTGGTTTGAGTCCATTGAGACCTTGGTATGGGGCAGTGGCCCCAGGGCCCTGAAGGATTCTCCTAACCAGAGGTGATAACAAAGCTCCAATGAGCAAGTTTTCCATGGGGAGACGAGATTTGTTCTTATTGGTGCCTCAGGAAACCACCATTTACTGGTATTGGAAATGAGGCCTCTGAGGAGAGATGCCTGGAAACCAAAGCAATGGATCTGATTAGGGCCTAGGGGCCTGTCCGGTTCAATATTCTTCTCTGGGGACATCTTTTGTCTGAGTGGAGGTAGTTGCTCAGCTGGTTTGAGATCACACCTGTTTTGTCCTGGGCGGCCTACACTATTGGGATGGCCTCGGTAACTTTGGAGGTTTTTCCTAATTTGCAAGGTTGTGGCCAATGGAATGGGAAGAATTCTCTTGAAAGGGAAGCACAGTCCTGAGGTCTGAGGAGTGGCTCCAGGAACCCAAGTGTGGAGCGTGTGTGGTCCAGGGCTATTTGGACAAAAGTCTGAAAACACAAACTCCACTTAGGTTTGGGTCTGTAGGTATGGCCGGCCCGATATATATAGACCGTGAGGAGAACTCTTCGGGATATGAACAAAGGGCGAAAGTGAGGTGCTTGCTCATGCTTATTTTTTTCTGGATATGTGTCACCGATTGCCATGGAATGTCCGGGTGTCCTCATGGGCCATCGATGAGGCTCCCTTTCTGGGGATTTGACCCAATCCCAAGAGTTTGGGGTCATTCTGTGGGAAGGTAGGAGGCCTTTCTGGTTTTTTTTTTTTTTTTTTTTTTTTTTTTTTTTTTTTACCTTAGGTGGACCACCAAAAGAGGGATTCCACAGCAGAGTCCTGGGGAGGGGCGACTGGACAACCAGAACTCTGGTTAACTTTGGGACCTAAGAACATGGCAATTCCTATATGTGGGCTCTTGGTCCAGACACTGAGAGGCCTTCCTTGAGCATAGGGCTCACATTGAGTTTCACAATGTGTTTTTGTGCCCAAGGAGCCCCTCAAGTCAGGGCGTGGCCTAATGTACCATGCTGGTTTCTCCTACACTGAACGTTGCACAATATGGCAACCACAAGTTTTCTGGCCATGGGGAAGAAGGAGTTCTAATTTCTGCAACACTTTCACTCCTGGACTGTGATTGGATTTAAGGTCTAGGTCATGAAGCCTGAAAACTGAGGTTGGGAAGAGATGAAGAACTAAGGCCATGGTATGTCTGATGTGCTCAGTGTTCGGCCAGCTGATGAGTGTGGGTTCGAGGTGCAGGCTCAGGCTGTGGCAGACAGGGAATTAGTGCTCAGGCTAGACTGTATCATTGGGGTGCAGTCGAGTTTCGTGCAGGTTGGTACTCATTTGTGGTTACTGGGTAGCCCCAGAGGGCAACGTTTTTCTTCTGGAAGGAAGACACAGTGCCACATAGTGGCTCCAGAATTACCAAACTGGAAGGATGTGGGCCAGGAGTTTGAGGAAAAAATTCTGAGAACACAAGCCAGACTTAGATTTCGGGGTGAGGGGACGGGAGGAACCCCCTGCAGAGATGATTCGAGATCCCGTGTACCTGAAGACAGAGCTAGGATCAGACGTTGGCTCAGGTTGGAGTTTCTGTCCATGACGGCCCCTTCATGAAGGGGAGGGTGTCACGAGGCCATGGAGGTTTTCCCACGATGGGAATTGTGAGATGCTCCAAACCGCAATGATTCCTTCCGTGGGCCAGTCGAGACCTGCTGGATGGCTCCAGGACATCCCATAAGGAAGTTATCCAGAGCAGGGTTCTAAGGATGGATGCCCGGGCAGCCTGCCTTTCATTCCAGGTGTCTCATAGCGCCAAGGCAAGTTCCATCTGCTGGATCTAGGGGAGTAACCGAGGCGGGTGTGTTGAAATGGGTGAGTTGAGGATGGGTCATAATGTGCATTTGTGTCCATGGAGACCTTGGAATGGGGTGCTTGATCCTGGGCCTTGAGGGATGTTCATAACCGGAGGTTTTGATAGAGGTCTAAAGAGTACGTTTCCTATGTAGAGAAGAGAATTGTTTTGATGAGTGCCTAAGGAATCTCCCATATGCTGGTATTGGAAACCAGGCCTCTGAGGAGAGATGCCTGGAAACAAAAGCAATGGATATGATTAGGGCCTAGGTGCCTGTCCGGTTCAATCTCTTTCCTGGGGATACGTGTCTATGGATCTGAGGGGAGGTAGTTGCTCGGCTTGTGTCAGATCGCCCCTGTTTGTCCTGGGCAGCCTATAATATTGGGAATGGCCTCGGGATTTTGGAGTTTCTCCTAATCTATAGGGTTGTGGCCAATGGAATGGGCAGAAATCCCCTGGAGAGGGCAGGCACAGTTCTGAGTTTGGCTCTAGGGGCCCAGCCTTGAGGGTGTGTGGGGCCAGGCCTGTGGGGACAGAAGTCTGAAAACACAAACTCCGCTTAGGTTTGGGGGACATAGGTATGGCACGCCCAATCTACAGACCGTGATAACACTTCAGGATATGAAAAAGGGTGAGTTGGAGGTGCTTGCTCAGGTTATTTCTCTGGATTTGTGTCAACAATGTGAGTCGAATGCTGGCGTGGCCTCATGGGTTGTGGACGGCTTTCCTTCTCTGAGTATTTGACCCAATCACAAGGGTTTGGGTACATTCTGTGGGATGGGATGTGTCCTTTCTGTATTTAATTTATTTCATGTACCTCATCTGTGCCAATAAAAGAGGGATTCCAGAGCAGAGTCCTTGGTAGGGACAACTGGATAACCCCACCTCTGTTTAAGTTTGGGGGCCTAGGGGCATGGCAAGTCCAATATGTGGGCACTTGATTCAGACAATGAGCGGTCTTCCTTGAGGACAGGGCTCATGCTGAGGGTCACAATGCCTATTTGTGCCCACCAGGCCCTCAAGCATGGGAAGGGCCTCATGGGCCACGCTGGATTCTCCTACACTGAACGTTGGAGAATATGCCAACCACATGGTTTTCGGCCATGGCGAAGGAAGAGTTGTGATTTCTGCATCACGTTCACCCCTGGACAGTGATTGGAGTTTAGGTCTAGGTTCTGAAACCCGAAAACCAAGGTTGGGAAGAGATGAAGACCTAAGGACCTGATGGGTACAATGAGCTCAGTGTGTGGCTAGCTGTTGAGCGTAGGTCTGGAGGTGTGGGCTCATGCTGTGTCAGACAGGGCATTAGACAGGGTAGACTGTATATTTGGGGTGCAGTCGAGTGGCGTTCAGTTGATCCTCATTCGGGTTTCTAGGTAGCTCCATAAGGCAACGTTTTTCTTCTGGAGGGCAGGCAGAGTGCTGCATTGTGGCCCCAGTATTGCCAAACTGTAGGGCTTTTGGGCCAGGGGTGTGAGGATGGAGTCTGAGAACACAAGCTAGGCTTAGTTTTTGGGGTGGGGTGAGAGCAACACAGAAGGCACACTCTGCAGAGCTGAATCAAGATCTCATGCACCTGAAGCCAGAGCGAATATCAGACGTTTGCTCAGGTTGGAGTTTCTGTCCATGATGGCCCCTTTATAAAGTGGAGCATCTCAGGAGGCCATGAAGATTTTCCCACAATGGGAGTTGTGAGATGCACCAGACTGCAAAGTTTCCTTCTGTGGGACACTTGAGACCTGTTGGATGGCTCTAGGATGTCCCATATGGAACGACTCCAGAGTAGGGTTCTAAGGATGGATGCCTGGGCAGCCCGCCTCCCATTCTAGTTGTCTCCTAGCAACAAGGCAGGTTTGATCTGCCTTCCCTGGGGGAGAAACCAAGGGGGATGAGTTGACATGGACTCTACCGAGGATAGATCATAATGTGTCTTTAATCCATGGAGACCTTGGAATGGGGCGCTTGATCCGGGGCCCTGAAAGATTCTCCTAAACAGAGGTTTTTATAGAGCTCCAAAGAGTACATTTCCTATGTGGAGACGAGATTTTTCTATGAGTGCCTCAGTAATCCCCCATATGCTGGTATTGGTAACCAGGCCTCTGAGGAGAGATGCCTGGAAACAAAAGCAATGGATCTGATTAGGGACTAAGTGCCTATCCAGTTCAATCATTTTCTATGGGGATATCTTTCTCTGGGTCTGAGTGGAGGTAGTTTCCCAACTTGTGAAAGATCATCCCTGTTTGTCCTGGGCAGCCAACACTATTGGGATGGCCTCGGGGAGTTTGGAGGTTTCTCCTAATCTATAGGGTTGTGGCCAATGGAAATGGCAGAATTCCCATGGAGAGGGAAGCCACAGTCCTCAGGTGTGGCTCCAGGGGCCCCATCTTGGATGGTGTGTGGGCCAGGACTGTGGGGACAGAAGTCTGAAAACACAAACTCAGCTTAGGTTTGGGGATGTATGTATGAAGGCTCGATCTACAGACCGTGAGAATTTTCCGGGTTATGAACAAAGGGCGAGTATGTGGCGTTTGCTCAGGCTTTTGTCTCTGGATTTTGTGCCTACGGTGGCCGTGGAATGTCGGGGTGTCCTCAAGGGCCATGGACAAGTGTTTCTCTGGTGATTTGGCCTGATCCCAAGTGGTTGGGATCATTCTGTGGATGGGAAGAGTCCTTTCTCTATTTTTTTTTTTTTTTACCTCAGGTGTCCCACCAAAGAGGGATTCCAGAGCAGTGCCCTGAGTAGGGGTGACTAGACATCTCTAACTCTGGTTGAGATTGGGGGACTAGGGGCTTGGCAAGCCCCATATGTGGGCTGTTGTTCCAGTCACTAAGAGGCTTTACATGAGGATAGGGCTCACGCTGAGGGTCACAATGTGTGTTTGTGCAAATTGTAGCCCTCAGGGATAGGTGGGGCCTCATAGTCCATGCTGCTTTCTCCTACAATGAACGTTGGACCACATGCCAACCACAAGTTTCTTGCCATGGCGAAGGAGAAATTCTGATTCTTGTATCACGTTCACTCCTGAGCAGTGAGTGGAGATAAGGTCTCGGTTCTAAAGGTGAAAACTGAGGTTGGGTAGAGATGATGGCCGAAAGCCATTGTGGGTTTGATATGCTCAGTGTACGGCCAGCTGTCTGGGTGTTGGACTGGAGGTCTGCCTTCAGGCTGTGTCAGACAGGGCTTTAGTGCACAGGCTAGATTGTATAATTGGGGTATGGTCGAGTGGCATGGAGGTTGTTACTCATTGGCGTTTCTGGTTAGCCCTATAGGGCAACATTTTTCTTCTGGAGGGCAGGCAGAGTGCTGCATTGTGTCTCCAGAATTGCCAAACTGGAGGGTTGTGGCCAGGATTGTGAAGACGGAAGTCTGAGAACACAAGTTAGGCTTAGGTTTCGGGGCGAGGGCACAGAAGGCACACTCTCAAGTGCTGAATCGAGATCTCGTGCTTCTGAATTCAGGGCGCGGATCAGACTTTGGCTTAGGATGGAGTTTCTGTCCATGATGGCCCATTTAGGAAGGTGTGGGGCATCATGAGGAAATGGAGGTTTTCTCACAGTGGGATTGTGTGATGCTTCAAACCACAAGGATTCATTCTGCGAGACAGTCAAGACAGGTTGGTTGGATTCAAGACGTCCCATAAAGAAATTCTCCAGAGCAGGGTTCTAAGGATGGATGCCTGGGCAACCCACCTCGCATTCCAACTGTCTCCTAGTGACAAGGCAGGTTTGATCTGCTGGGCTCTGGGTGAGCAGCCGAGGGGGCTGATTTGGAATGGACTCCCCTGAGGATGGATCATAATGTAAGTTTGTGTCCTTGGCGACCTTGGAATTGGGCCATGGTGCCAGCGCCCTGAAGGATCCTCCTAACCTGAGGTATTGACACAGCTCCAAAGAGCAAGTTTTCTCATGTGGAGATGAGATCTGTTCTGATTGTTTCCTTAGGAAACCCCCATATTCTGATATTGGAACCAGGCCTCTGAGGAGAGATACATAGAAACCAAAGCAATGGATCTGAAGTTGGCTCAGGTTGGAGTTTCTGTCCATGATGTCCCCTTTATAAAGGGGAGCATTTCATGAGGCCATGTAGGTTTTCCCACGATAGGTGTTGTGAGATGCTCCAATCTGCAAGGATTCCTTCTGCAGGACAGTCAAGACCTGTTGGAAGGCTCCCAGGACATCCCATATGGAACAGCGCCAGAGCAGGATTCCAACGATGGATGCCTAGGGAATCTGCTTTGCATTCGAGTTGTCTCCTAGCGACAAGGCAGGTTTGATATTCTGGCTCTGGGGGAGTAATCAACGGGGCTGAGTTGAAATGTACTCTCGTGCCGAATGGTCATAATGTGGGTTTGTGTCCATGGAGACCTTGGAATAGGGCAGTGGCTCCGGTTACCTGAAGCTTTCTCCTAACTGGAGGTTTTTACAGAGCTCCAAAGTATAAGTTTCCCATGTGGAGACAAGATTTGTTCTGATTGGTATCTCTGGAATCCCCCATATGCTGGTATTGGAAAACAGGCCTCTGAGGAGAGATGCTTAGAAACAAAAGCAATGGAACCAATTACATTCTAGGGGCCTGTCCAGTTTAATACCTTTCTCTTGGGATATCTGTGTACGGGTGAGTTGAGGGAGTTGCTCAGCTTGTGACAGATCACCCCTCTTTGTACTGGGCGGCCTACACTATTGGAATGGCCTCTGGGACTTTGGAGGTTTCTCCTAATCTGTAGGGTTGTGGCCAATGGAATGGGAAGAATTTTTTGGAGAGGGCAGGCACAGTCCTGAGGTGTGGCTCCAGGGGCCTCAGCCTGGAGGGTGTGTGGGACACGGATGTCAGGATTGAAGTCTGAAACACGGTTTGGGGACGTAGGTATGGCAGGCCCGATCTACAGACTATGAGGAGAATTTTTTGGGCTATGACCTAAGGGTGAGGCTTATGTCTCTGGATTTTTGTGTCAATAGTGGCCGTGGAATGTCGGGCTGGCCTCATGGGACATGGAGGAGTCTTTCTCTCTGGGGAGGGCCTGATCCCAAGTGATTGGGGTCATTCTGTGTGTGGGAGGAATCCTTTCTGTGTTTACTTACCTCAAATGTCCCACCAAAAAGGGATTCCAGAGCAGAGCCCTGAGTATGGGTGACTAGATGTCTCTACCTCTGGTTAAGATTGGGTGACTTGGGGCATGGCAGGCCCCATATGTGGGGTCATGGTCCAGCCTCTGAGAGGCTTTACTTGAGGACAGGGTTCAAACTGAGGGTCCCAGAGACAAAAGCCTGAGCACGAGCCTCAGACAAGCTCATTCTTCATATCCTGAAGAGTTCTTCAGATTAGAACCTACACGGCACTCGAATGCACCCAAAATATATAGTCTAACTTGGGCACTAATGGACTGTCTGACAACCTGAGCCCGGACCTCGTGACCAACACCCAGTCAGCTGACCGCACACTGAGCATATCAGACCCTCCATGGCCTTAGGTCATCATCTCTTCCCTACCTCAGTTTTTAGGCTTCAGAACCTAGACCTTATCTCCAATCACTGCCCAGCAGTGACTGTGATGCAGAAATCATAACTCTTCCTTACCCATGGCAAGAAACCTTGTGGTTGGCATGTTGTCCAACGTTCAGTGTAGGAGAAACCAGCATTCACCCTGAGGACCCGCCCATTCTTGAGTGCGACGAGGGCATAAACACGCATTGTGACCCTCAGCGTGAGTCCTGTCCTCTAGTACGTCCTCTCAGTGGCTGGACCATTAGATGTCATAATGGGATTGACATGTCCCTAGGCCCCAAATTTAACCAGATTTCTGGTTGTCCAGTTGCCCATCACGAGGGCTCTACTCTGGAATCCCTCATTTGGTGGGACACCTGAGGTTGAAAAACAAAACAAAACAAATCAAGAACAGAGCAACGGACTTATTCCATCCCACAGAATGATCCCAAACTCTTTGGACGGGCCAAACCCCCAGAGAATAAGACTCGTCCATTTCCCAAGAAGTCACCCGGAAATTTCACGAACATGAGTGACACGATATCCAGAGACAAAAACTTGAGCAAGAGCCTCACACTCGCCCTTTTTTCATATCCCGAAGAGTTCTCCTCATGGTCTGTAGAACAGTCCTGCCATACCTATGACCCGAAACACAACCTGAGTTTGTGTTTTCAGACAACTGTCCAAACAGCCCTGGCTTACACACCCTACAGGCTCATGGCCCTGGAGCCAAACCTGACGACTGTGCTTGCCCTCTCCAAGGGAATTGTGTGTGCCCATTCCTATGGCCACAACCCGACTAATAGGATCAACCTCCAAAGTCCCTGAGACCATCCCAATATTTGTGGCTTCCCAAGACAAATGGGGCAATCTGGGCCCATCTGAGCACCTACTGGCACTCAGACCCGTATACTGATGTCCCCAGATGTAAAAAGGAACGAACAGGCCCCTAGGCACCTATCGGATCCATTGCTTTGGTTTCCAAGCATCTCTCCTCAGAGGACTGGATTTCAATAACAGCATATGGCTGTTTCTTGACTCACCCATCAGAACAAATTTCATCTAAACTTGGGAAACTTGCACGATGGAGCTTTGTGAAAAACTCTCTTTAGGAGAACCCTTCAGGGCCCCAGTGCCACCGCTTCATTCCAAGGTCTCCATAGACACAAAATCATATTAGGACACATCCACGAGAGAGTCCATTTCAACTCAGCCTCCTCGGTTGCTCCCCCAGATCCAGCAGATCTAACCTGTCTTGTTGCTTGGAGACAATTGGATTGCGAGGTGGGCTACCCAGCGTTCCATCCTTAGAACGCTGCTCGGAATAGTTGTCCTGGAGCCAACCAACAGGTCTCAATTGTCCTGCAGAAGAATCTTTGCAGTTGGGAGCTTCTCACAACTCCCATCGTGGGAAAACCCCCATGGCTTCGTGATCCACCACCCTTTCAAGAAGGGGCCATCAGGGACAGAATGTCTAACCTGAGCGATCATCTGATCCTCGCCCTGACTTCAGATGCACAAGATCTCGATTCAGGATGTAGATTGTGCCTGCCATATCCTCACCCAGAAACCGAGGCCTAGCTTGGGTTCTCAGACCTCCGTCCTCAGACTACTGGCCCATAAGCCCTCCAGTTTGGCAATCCAGAACTACATTGCAGCACTCTGCCTGCCGTATAGAAGAAAATCATTGCCCTCTGGGGCTACCCAGAAACCCCATATGAGATTCAACTGGGCACACCATTCGGCTGTACCACAAATATATAGGCTGACCTGGTCACTAATGCCCTTTCTGACACAGCCTGATCTTGGACCTCCTGGCCCCACACAGACAGCTGGCCGCACACTGGCACATCGGACACGCCATGGCCTTAGGTCGTCATCTCTTCTCAACCTCGGTTTTCAGGCTTCAGAACCTAGACCTTATCTCCAATCTCGGCCCGGGTTTGAAAATGATGCAGAAATCAGAACTCTTTCCCCATGGCAAGAAACCTTGTGGTTTGCATGTTTTCCGAGGTTCAGTGTAGTTGAAACCAGTGTGGCCCATGAGTCCCCGCCCATGCTTGCGGGCCACATTGGTCACAAACACACATTGTAACCCTCAGCCTGAGCCCAGTCCTCAGGTAAGGCTTCTCAGTGGCTGGATGGAGAGACAGCATATTGGGCTTGCCATTCCCCTAGTCCCCAATTTTTAAGCATAGTTCGGGTTGTCCCTTCCCTCTTCCCCAGGGCTCTACTCTGGAATCCCTCATTTGGTGGGACACCTGAGGTTGAAAAAAAAAAAAAACAAATCAACAACAACAGAACAACGGACTTCTTCCATCCCACATAATGACCCCCAAACTCTTTGGACGGGGCCAAACCCCCAGAGAATAAGACTCGTCCATTTCCCATGAGGTCACCCGGAAATTTCTCGACCATGAGTGACACGATATCCAGAGACAAAAACTTGAGCAAGAGCCTCACACCCGCCCTTTTTTCATATCCCGAAGAGTTCTCCTCATGGTCTATAGATCAGTCCTGCCATACCTATGACCCGAAACATAAGCCGAGTTTGTGTTTTCAGACAACTGTCCAAACAGCCCTGGCCTACACACACTACAGGCTCAAGCCCCTGGAGCCAAACCTGACGACTGTGATTGCCCTATCCAAGGGAATTGTATCTGCCCATTCCAATGGCTACAACCCTACTAAGAGGATAAACCTACAAAGTCCCTGAGGCCATCCCAATTTTTGTGGCTTCCCAGGACAAATGGGGCAAACTGGGCCCATCTGAGCACCTACCAGCACTCAGACCCGTAGACTGATGTCCCCAGAGGTAAAAAGGAATGAACAGGCCCCTAGGCACCTATCGGATCCATTGCTTTGGTTTCCAGGCATCTCTCCTCAGAGGCCTGGATTTCAATAACAGCATATGGCTGTTTCTTGACTCACCCATCAGAACAAATCTCATCTACACATGGGAAACTTGCACGATGGGCATGTGTGAAAGCCTCTCTTTAGGAGAAGCCTTCAGGGCCCCAGTGCCACCGCTTCATCCCAAGGTCTCCATAGACACAAAATCATATTAGGACACATCCACGGGAGAGTCCATTTCAACTCAGCCTCCTCGGATGCTCCCCCAGATTCAGCAGATCTAACCTGTCTTGTTGCTTGGAGACAATTGGAATGCGAGTTGGGCTACCCAGCCATCCATCCTTAGAACCCTGCTCGTAATCGTTGTCCTTGAGCCAACCAAAAGGACTCAATTGTCCTGCAGAAGAATCTTTGCAGTTGGAGGTTCTCACAACTCCCATCGTGGGAAAACCCCCATGGCTTCTTGATCCACCCCCCCTTCAAGAAGGGGCCATCAAGGACAGAATGTCCAACCTGAGCGATCGTCTGATCCTCGCCCTGACTTCAGATGCACGAGATCTCCATTCAGGTATGTAGATTGTGATGCCATATCCTCACCCAGAAACCTAGGCCTAGCTTGGGTTCTCAGACTTCCGTCCTCAGACTACTGGCCCACAAGCCCTCCAGTTTGGCAATCCAGAACTACAATGCAGCACTCTGCCTGCCCTTCAGAAGAAAATCATTGCCCTCCCCGGCTACCTATAAACCCAAATGAGGATCAATGGGGCACGCCATTCGGCTGTAACCCAAATATATAGGCTGACCTGGGCACTAATGCCGTTTCTGACACTGCCTGTTCTTGGACCTTCAGGCCCCACCCTAACAGCAGGCCACACACTGAGCACATCTGACCCGCCATGGCCTTAGGTCGTGATCTCTTCTCAACCTCGGTTTTTCAGGCTTCAAAACCTAGACCTTATCTCCAATCACGGCTGGGGTTTGAAAATGATGCCGAAATCAGAACACTTTCCCCATGGCAAGAATCCTTGTGGTTGGCATGTACTCTAAGGTTCAGTGTACTTGAAACCAGTGTGGCCCATGAGGCCCTGCCCATACTTGCGGGCCACATTGGTCACAAACACACATTGTGACCCTCAGCCTGAGCCCAGTCCTAATGTAAGGCATCTCAGTGGTTGGATGGAGAGACAGCATATTGGGCTTGCCATGCACATAGGCCCCAAATTTTAACCATAGTTCGGGTTGTCCCTTCACTCTTCCCCAGGACTCTGCTTTGGAATTCCTCTTTTGGTGGGACACCTGAGGTAACAAACCTGAAAGGAGTACTCCCATCCCACAGATTGATGAAAAACCATTGGGATCGGGCCAAATCCACAGAGAGCAAGATTCGTCCATGGCCCATGAGGCCTCCCCAACATTCCACGGCCATCGCTGATACAAAATCAGAGACAAAAGCCTGAGCACGCGCTTAAGACTCGCTCATTCTTCATATCCTGAAGAGTTCTTCAGATTAGAACTTACTCGGCACTCGAACGCACCCAAAATATATAGTCTAACCTGGGCACTAATGCACTGTCTGACTACCTGAGCCCGGACCTCGTGACCAAAACCCAGACAGCTGACCGCGCACTGAGCACATCAGACCCGCCATGGCCTTAGGGCATCATCTCTTCCCTACCTCAGTTTTCAGGCTTCAGAACCTAGACCTTATCTCGAAATACTGCCCAGCGGTGACTGTGATGCAGAAATCAGAACTCTTCCTTACCCATGGCAAGAAACCTTGTGGTTGGCATGTTGTCCAACGTTCAGTGTAGGAGAACCCAGCATTCAGCCTGAGGACCCGCCCATTCTTGAGTGCGACGAGGGCATAAACACGCATTGTGACCCTCAGCGTGAGTCCTGTCCTCTACTACATCCTCTCAGTGGCTGGACCATTAGATGTCATAATGGGCTTGATATGTCCCTAGGCCCCAATTTTTAACCAGATTTCTGGTTGTCCAGTCGCCCCTCCCTAGGGCTCTACTCTGGAATCCCTCATTTGGTGGGACACCTGAGGTTTAAAAACAAAACAAAACAAACAACAACAACAACAGAGTAACGGCCTTCTTCCATCCCACAGAATTACCCAAAACTCTTTGGACGGGGCTAAACCCCCAGAGAGTAAGACTCGTCCATTTCCCATGAAGTCACCCGGAAATTTCACGACCATGAGTGACACGATAGCCAGAGACAAAAACTTGAGCAAGAGCCTCACACTCGCCCGTTTTTCATATCCTGAAGAGATCTCCTCATGGTCTGTAGATCAGTCCTGCCACACCTATGACCCGAAACATAAGCCGAGTTTGTGTTTTCAGACAACTGTCCAAACAGCCCTGGCCTACACACACTACAGGCTCAGGCCCCTGGAGCCATACCTGACGACTGTGTTTGCCCTCTCCAGAGAATTGTATGTGCCCATTCCAATGGCCACAACCCTACTAAGAGTATAAACCACCAAAGTCCCTGAGGCCATCCCAATATTGGTGGCTTCCCAGACAAATGGGGCAATCTGGACCCATCTGAGAACCTACCGGCACTCAGACCCATAGACTGATGTCCCCACAGGTAAAAAGGAACGAACAGGCCCCTAGGCACCTATCGGTTCCATTGCTTTGGTTTCCAGGCATCTCTACTCTGAGGCCTGTATTTCAATAACAGCATATGGCTGTTTCTTGACACACCCATCAGAACAAATCTCATCTGCACATGGGAAACTTGCACGATGGAGCTATGTTAAAGCCTGTCTTTAGGAGAACCCTTCAGGGCCCCAGTGCCACTGCTTCATTCCAAGGTCTCTATAGACACAAAATCATATTAGGACACATCCACGGGAGAGTCCATTTCATCTCAGCCTCCTCGGTTGCTCCCCCAGATCCAGCTGATCTAACCTGTCTTGTTGCTTGGAGACAATTGGAATACGAGTTGGGCTACCCAGTCATCCATCCTTAGAACCCTGCTCGGAATCGTTGTCCTGGAGCCAACCAACAGGTCTCAATTGTCCTGCAGAAGAATCTTTGCAGTTGGGGAGCTTCTCACATCTCCCATCGTGGGAAAACACCCCATGCCCTCGTAATCCACCCCCGCCTTCAAGAAGGGGCCATCACGGACAGAATGTTCAACCTGAGCGATCGTCTGATCCTCTCCCTGACTTCAGGTGCACGAGATCTCGATTCAGGTCTCACCCAGAAACCTAGGCCTAGCTTCGTTTCTCAGACTTCAGTCCTCAGACTTCTGGCCCACAAGCCTTCCAGATTGGCAACCCAGAACTACAATGCAGCACTCTGCCTGCCCTCCAGAAGAAAAACATTGCCCTCTGTGGCTACCCAGAAACCCCCAATGAGGATCAACCTGCACGGAATTCGGCTGTACACCCAAATATATAGGCTGACCTGGGCACTAATGCCCTTTCTGACACAGCCTGAGCCTGGACCTCCTGGCCCCACCCAGACATCTGGCCCCACACTGATCACATCAGACTCGCCATGGCCTTAGGACGTCATCCCTTCTCAACCTCGGTTTTTCAGGCTTCAGAACCTAGACCTTATCTCCAATCACTGTCCGGGTTTGAAAATGATGCAGAAATCATAACTCTTTCCCCATGGCAAGAAACCTTGTGGTTGGCATGTTGTCCAAGGTTCAGTGTAGTAGAAACCAGTGTGGCCCATGAGGCCCCACCCATGCTTGTGGGCCACATTGGTCACAAACACACACATTGTGACCTTCAACCTGAGCCCATACCTCAGGTATGGACTCTCAGTGGCTGTATCTAGAGACAGCATATTGTGCTTGCCATGCCCCTAGGCCCCAATTTTAACCATAGTTCGGGTTGTCCCTTCACACTTCCCCAGGTCTATGCTTTGGAATTCCTCTTTTGGTGGGACACCTGAGGTAACAAACCTGAAAGGAGTCCTCCCATCCCACAGATTGAAGAAAAAACAAATTGGGATCGGTCCAAATCCACAGAGAGTAAGATTCGTCCATGGCCCATGAGGCCTCCCCAACATTACACAGTCATCGCTGATACAAAATCCAGAGACAAAAACCTGAGCACGCGCCTCAGACTCGCTCATTCTTCATATCCTGAAGAGTTCTTCAGATAAGAACCTACACGGCACTCAAATGCACCCAAAATATATAGTCTAACCTGGACACTAATGCACTGTCTGACAACCTGAGCCCGGACCTCGTGACCAATCCCAGACAGCTGACCGTACACTGAGCTCAAGAGACCCGATAAGGCTTTAGGTCATCATCTCCTCCCTACCTCAGATTTCAGGCTTCAGAACCTAGACCTTATTTCCAGTCACTGCCCAGGGGTGACTGTGATGCAGAAATCAGAGCTCTTCCTTACCCATGGCAAGAAACCTTGTGGTTGGCATGTTGTCCAACGTTCAGTGGAGGAGAAACCAACATTCGCGGTGAGGCCCCGACAATTCTTGAGTGCGACGAGGGCATAAACACACATTGTGACCCTCAGCGTGAGTCCTGTCCTCTAGTACGTCCTCTCAGTGGCTGGACCATTTATGTCATAATGGGCTTGACATGTCCCTAGGCCCCAATTTTTAACCAGATTTCTGGATGTCCAGGCGCCCCTCCCCAGGGCTCTACTCTGGAATCCCACATTTGGTGGGACACCTGAGGTTGAAAAACAAAACAAAACAAATCAACAACAACAGAACAACGGACTTCTTCCATCCCACAGAATGACCCCAAATTCTTTGGACGGGGCCAAACCCCCAGACAGTAAGACTCGTCCATTTCCCATGAAGTCACCCGGAAATTTCACGACCATGAGTGACACGATATCCAGAGAGAAAAACTTGAGCAAGAGCCTCACACTCGCCCTTTTTTCATATCCCGAAGTGTTCTCCTCATGGTCTGTAGATCAGTCCTGCCATACCTATGACCCGAAACATAAGCCGAGTTGGTGTTTTCAGACAACTGTCCAAACAGCCCTGGCCTACATACGCTACAGGCTCAGGCCCCTGGAGCCAAACCTGACGACTGTGCTTGCCCTCTCCAAGGGAATTGTATGTGCCCATTCCAATGGCCAAAACCATACTAAGAGTATAAACCTCCAAAGTACCTGAGGTCAACCCAATATTGTTGGCTTCCCAGGACACAAACATGGACAATCTTGGCCCTCTGATCACCTACCTGCACTCAGACCCGTAGACTGATGTCCACAGAGGTAAAAAGGAACGAACAGGCCCCTAGGCACCTATCGAATCCATTGGTTTGGCTTCCAGTCATCTCTCCTCAGAGGCCAGGATTTCAATAACAGTATATGCCTGTTTCTTGACTCACCCATCAGAACAAATCTCATCTACACATGGGAAACTTGCATGATGGAGCTGTGTGAAAGCCTCTCTTTAGGAGAAGCCTTCAGGGCACCAGTGCCACCGCTTCATTCCAAGGTCTCCATAGACACAAAATCATATTAGGACACATCCACGAGAGAGTCCATTTCAACTCAGCCTCCTGGGTTGCTCCCCCAGATCCAGCAGATCTAACCTGTCTTGTTGCTTGGAGACAATTGGAATGCGAGATGAGCTACACAGCCATCCATCCTTAGAACCCTGCTCGGAAATTGTACTGGAGACAACCAACAGGTCACAATTGTCCTGCAGTAGAATCTTTGCAGTTCGGAGCTTGTCAGAACTCCCATCGTGGGACAACCCCCAAGGCCTCTTGATCCACCCTCCCTTCAAGAAGGGGCCATCAGGGACAGAATGTCCAACCTGAGGGATCGTCTGATCCTCGCCCTGACTTCAGATGCATGAGATCTCGATTCAGGTCTGTAGATTGTGCCTGCCATATCCTCACTCAGAAACCTAGGCTAGCTTGGGTTCTCAGACTTCCATCCTCGTACTACTAGCCCACAAGCCCTCCAGTTTGGCAATCCAGAACTACAATGCAGCACTCTGCCTGCACTCCAGAAGAAAAACATTGCCCACTGGGGCTACCCAGAAACCCCAAATGAGGATCAACCTGCACGCCATTCGGCTGTACCCAAAATATATAGGCTGACCTGGGCACTAATGTCCTTTCTGACACAGCCTGAGCCTGGACCTACTGGCCCCACCCAGACAGCTGGCCGCACACTGAGCACATCGGACCCGCCATGGCCTTAGTTTGTCATCTCTTCTCAACCTCGGTTTTCAGGCTTCAGATCCTAGACCTTATCTCCAATCATTGCCAGTGTTTGAAAATGATGCAGATATCAGAACTCTTTCGCCATGGCAAGAAACCTTGTGGTTGGCATGTTGTCCAAGGTTCGGTGTACTTGAAACCAGTATGGCCCATGAGGCCCCGCCCATGCTTGCGGGCCACATTGGTTCAAATACACATTGTGACCATCAGCCTGAGCCCAGTCCTCAGGTAAGGCCTCACAGTGGATGGATGGAGAGACAGCATATTGGGCTTGCCATACCCCTAGGCCCCAATTTTTAACCATAATTCAGGTTGTCCCTTCACTCTTCCCCAGGGCTCTGCTTTGGAATTCCTCTTTTGGTGGGACACCTGAGATAACAAACCTGAAAGGAGTCCTCCCATCCCACAGATTGACGAAAAACAATTGGGATCGGGACAAATCCACAGAGAGCAAGATTCGTCCATGGCCCATGAGGTCTCCCCAACATTCCAAGGTCATCGCTGATACAAAATCCAGAGACAAAAACCTGAGCACGCGCCTCAGACTCGCTCATTCTTCATATCCTGAAGAGTTCCTCAGATAAGAACCTACACGGCTCATGAAGGCACCCAAAATATATAGTCTAACCTGGGCACTAATGCACACTCTGACAACCTGAACCCGGACCTCGTGACCAACACCCAGACAGCTTACCGCACACTGAGCACATCAGACACGCCATGGCCTTATGTCATCAACTCTTCCCTACCTCAGTTTCAGGCTTCATAACCTAGCCTTATCTCCAATCACTGCCCAGAGGTGACTGTGATGCAGAAATCAGAACTGCTCCTTACCCATGGCAAGAAACCTTGTGGTTGGCATGTTGTCCAAAGTTTATTGTAGGAGAAACCAGCATTCACCCTGAGGCCCCGCTCATTCTTGAGTGCGATAAGGGCATAAACACGCATTGTGACCCTCAGTGTGTGTCCTGTCCTCTTGTAAGTCCTCTCAGTGGCTGGATCATTAGATGTCATAATGGACTTGATATGTCCCAAAGCCCCAATTTTTAACCAGATTTCTGGTTGTCCAGTCGCCCTGCCCCATGTCTCTACTCTGGAATCCCTCAATTGGTGGGACACCCGAGGTTGAAAAACAAAACAAAACAAATGAACAACAAAAGAACAACGAGGGCGCCTGGGTGGCTCAGTGGGTTAAGCCGCTGCCTTTGGCTCAGGTCATGATCTCAGGGTCCTGGGATCGAGTCCTGCATCGGGCTCTCTGCTCAGCAGGGAGCCTGCTTCCTCCTCTCTCTCTCTGCCTGACTCTCTGCCTACTTGTGATCTCTCTCTGTAAAATAAATAAATAAAATCTTTAAAAAAAAAAAAAAAGAACAACAGACTTCTTCCATCCCACAGAATGACCCCAAACTCTTTGGAAGGGGCCAAACCCCCAGAGAGTAAGAAACATCCATTTCCCCTAAAGTCACCTGGAAATTTCACGACCATGAGTGACACGATATCCAGAGACAAAAACTTGAGCAAGAGACTCACACTCGCCCTTTTTTCATATCCCGGAGAGTTCTCCTCATGGTCTATAGATCACTCCTGCCATACCTATGACCCGAAGCAAAAGCCGAGTTTGTGTTTTCAGACAACTGTCCAAACAGCCCTGGCCTACACACCCTACAGGATCAGGCCCCTGGAGCCAAACCTGACGACTGTGCTTGCCCTCCCCAAGGGAATTGTATGTGCCCACTCCAATGGCCACAACCCTACTAATAGGATAAACCAACAAAGTCCCTGAGGCCATCCCAATATTTGTGGCTTCCCAGGACAAACGGGCAATCTGGGCCCATCTGAGCACCTACCGGCACTCAGACCCATAGACTGATGTCCCCAGAGGAAAAAAGGAACGAAGAGGCCCCTAGGTACCTATGGGATCCATTGCTTTGATTTCCAGGCATCTCTCCTCAGAGGCCTGGATTTCAATAACAGCATATGCCTGTTTCTTGACTCACCCATCAGAACAAATCTCGTCTGCACATGGGAAACTTGCACGATGGAGCTGTGTGAAAGCCTCTCTTTAGAAGAACCCTTCAAGGCCCCAGTGCCACCGCTTCATCCCAAGGTCTCCATAGACACAAAATCATATTAGGACACATCCACGGGAGATTCTATTTCAACTAAGCCTCCTCGGTTGCTCCACCAGATCCAGCAGTTCTAACCTGTCTTGTTGCTTGGAGACAATTGGAATGCGAGGTGGGCTACCCAGCCATCCATCCTTCTAACCCTGCTCAGAAATGTTGTCCTTGAGCCAACCAACAGGTCTCAATTGTCCTGTAGAAGACTCTTTGCAGTTGGGAGCTTCTCAGAACTCCCATCATGGGAAAAACCCATGGCCTCGTGATCCACCCCCCCTTCAATAAGGGGCCATCAGGGACAGACTGTCCAACCTGAGCGATCGTCTTATCCTCGCCCTGACTTCAGATGCACGAGATCTCGATTCAGGTCTGTAGATTGTGCCTGCCATATCCTCACCCAGTAACCTAATCCTAGCTTGGGTCCTCAGACTTCCGTCCTCAGACTACTGGCCCACAAACCCTCCAGTTTAGCAATCCAGAACTACAATGCAACACTCTTCCTGCCCTCCAGAAGAAAAACATTGCCCTCTGGGGCTACCCAGAAACCCCAAATGAGGATGAACGGGGCACGCCATTCGGCTGTACCCCAAATATATAGGCTGACCTGGGCACTAATGCCCTTTCTAACACAGCCTAAGCCTGGACCTCCTGGCCCCACCCATAGAGCTGGCCGCACACTGAGCACATCGGACCCGCCATGGCCTTAGGATGTCATCTCTTCTCAACCTCGGTTTCAGGCTTCAGAACCTAGACCTTATCTCCAATCACGGCCCGGGTTTGAAAATGATGCAGAAATCAGAACTCTTTCCCCATGGCAAGACACCTTGTGGTTGGCATGTTGTCCAAGGTTTGGTGTACTTGAAACCAGTGTGGCCCATGAGGCCCCGCCCATGCTTGAGGGCCACATTGGTCACAAACCCACATTGTGACCCTCAGCCTGAGCCCATCCTGAGGTAAGGCCTCTCAGTGGCTGGATGGAGAGACAGCATATTGGGCTTGCCATTCCCCTAGGCCCAATTTTTAACCATAGTTCGGGTTGTCCCTTCAGCCTTCACCAGTGCACTGCTTTGGAATTCCTCTTTTGGTGGACACCTGAGGTAACAAACCTGAAAGGAGTCCTCCCATCCCACAGATTGACGAAAAGCAATTGGGATCGGGCCAAATCCACAGAGAGCAAGATTCGTCCATGGCCCATGAGGCCTCCCCAACATTCCACGGCCATCGCGGATAGAAAATCCAGAGACAAAAGCCTGAGCATGTGCCTCACACTCGCTCATTCTTCATATCCTGAAGAGTTCTTCAGATAAGAACCTACAGGGCACTCGAAGGCACCCAAAATATGTAGTCTAACCTGGGCACTAATGCACTGTCTGACTACCTGAGCCCGGAACTCGTGACCAACACCCAGACAGCTGACCGCACACTGAGCACATCAGACCCGCCATGGCCTTAGGTCATCATCTCTTCCCTACCTCTGTTTTCAGGCTTCAGAACCTAGACCTTATCTCAAACCACTCTCCAGGGGTGACTGTGCTGCAGAAATCAGAACTCTTCCTTACCCATGGCAAGAAACCTTGTGGTTGGCATGTTATCCATCGTTCAGTGTAGGAGAAACCAGCATTCACCCTGAGGACCCGCCCATTCTTGAGTGCGACGAGGGCATAAACACGCATTGTGACCCTCAGCGTGAATCCTGTCCTCTAGTACGTCCTCTCAGTGGCTGGACCATTAGATGTCATAATGGGCTTGACATGTCCCTAGGCCCCAATTTTTAACCAGATTTCTGGTTGTCCAGTCGCCCCTCCCCAGGGCTCTACTCTGGAATCCCCCATTTGGTGGGACACCTGAGGTTCAAAAACAAAACAAAACAAATCAACAACAACAGAACAACGGACTTCTTCCATCCCACAGAATGACCCCAAACTCTTTGGACTGGGCCAAACCCCCAGAGAGTAAGACTCGTCCATTTCCCATGAAGTCGCCCGGAAATTTCACAACCATGAGTGACACGATATCCAGAGACAAAATCTTGAGAAAGAGCCTCACACTCGCCCTTTTTTCATATCCCGAAGAGTTCTCCTCATGGTCTGTAGATAAGTCCTGCCATACCTATGACCTGAAGCAAAAGCCGAGTTTGTGTTTTCAGACAACTGTCCAAACAGCCCTGGCCTACACACCCTACAGGCTCGGGCCCCTGGAGCCAAACCTGACGACTCTCTTTGCCCTTTCCAAGGGAATTGTATGTGCCAATTCCAATGGCCACAACCCTACTAATATGTTAAACTTCCAAAGTCCCTGAGGCCATCACAATATTTGGGGCTTCCCAGGCACCTGGGGCAATCTGGGCCCATCTGACCACCTACCGGCACTCAGACCCATAGACTGATGTCCCCAGAAGTAAAAAGAAACGAACAGGGCCCTAGGCACTTATCGGATCCATTGCTTTGGTTGCCAGGCATCTCTCCTCAGAGGCCTGGATTTCAATAACAGCATATGGCTGTTTCGTGACTCACCCATCAAAACAAAACTCATCTACACATGGGAAACTTGCACGATGGAGCTGTGTGAAAGCCTCTCTTTAGGAGAATTCTTCAGGGCCCCAGTGCCACCGCTTCATTCCAAGGTCTCCATAGACACAAAATCATATTAGGACACATCCACGGGAGAGTCCATTTCAACTCAGCCTCCTCGGTTGCTCCGCCAGATCCGGCAGATCTAACCTGTCTTGTTGCTTGGAGACAATTGGAATGCGAGATGAGCTACACAGCCATCCATCCTTAGAACCCTGCTCGGAATCGTAGTGCTGGAGCCAACTAACAGGTCTCATTTGTCCTGCAGAAGAATCTTTGCAGTTGGGAGCTTCTCAGAACTCCCATCGTGGGAAAACCCCCATGGCCTCGTGATCCACCCCCCCTTCAAGAAGTTGCCATCAGGGACAGAATGTCCAACCTGATCGATTGTCTGATCCTCACCCTGACTTCCGATGCACGAGATCTCGATTCAGGTCTGTAGATTGTGCCTGCCATATCCTCACCCAGAAACCCTGGCCTAGCTTGGGTTCTCAGATTTCCGTCCTCAGACTACTGGCCCACAAGCCCTCCAGTTTGGCACCCAGAACTACAATGCAGCACTCTGCCTGTTCTCCAGAAGAAAAACATTGCCCTCTGGGCGTACTCAGAATCCCCAAATGAGGAACAACCTGCACGCCATTCGGCTGTACCCCACATATATAGGCTGACCTGGGCACTAATGCCCTTTCTGACACAGCCTGAGCCTGGACCTCCTGGCCCACCCAGACAGCTGGCCGCACACTGAGCACATCGGACCCGTCATGGCCTTAGTTCGTCATCTCTTCTCAACCTCGGTTTTCAGGCCTATACACCCTACAGTCTCAGGCCCCTGGAGCCAAACATGAAGACTGCGCGTGCCCTCTCCAAGGGAATTGTATGTGCCCATTCCAATGGCCACAACCCTACTAAGAGGATAAAACTCCAAATCCCTGAGGCCATCCCAATATTTGTGGCTTCCCAGGACAAACAGGGGCAATCTGGGCCCCTCTGAGCACCTAGCGCCACTCAGACCCATAGACTGATGTCCCCAGAGGTAAAAAGGAACGAACAGGCCCATAGGCACCTATCGGATCTATTGCTTTGGTTTCCAGGCATCTCTCCTTAGAGATCCTTAGAACCCTTAGAACCCTGCTCATGCGTCGTTCCTTATGGGACATCCTTGAGCCATCCAACAGGTGTCGACTGTCCCACAGTAGTCCTTGTTCATGGACCACCTCACAACTCATATCATGGAATACTTCCAAGGTCACATGATGCCCCCAATCTTCATGAAGTCGGATCATGGAAAGAAACTCCAACCTGAGTCAATGGTTGATCTTCGCCTTGACTTCAGATGCACGAGATCTTGAATAAGCTCTTAGGAGTGCACCTGCTGTGCCCTCACCCCAAACCCTAAGCATAGCTAGTGTTCTCAGACTTCCGTCCTCACTCTCCTGGACCACACGCCCTCCATTTTGGGATTTCCGATGACACAGTGCTGCACTCTGCCTGCCCTCTAGAAGAAAAACGTTGCCCTATGGGTCTACCCAGAAACCTCAAATGAGGATAAACCTGCATGCCACTCAACTGTACACCAATTATATAGTCTAGCCTGTGCACTAATGCCCTGTCTGACACAACATGAGGCCTGAATTCCCAACCGACACCCAGACAGCTTGCCTTACACTGAGAACATCTGAACCGCCATTGCCTTAGGTTGCCATCTCTTTCCAACCTGGTTTTTAGGCTACAGAAACCTAGACCTTATCTCTACTCATTTCCCATGGGTGAACGTGATACAGAAATCATAACTCCTCCTTCCCTCTCGCCAGAATCTTGTGGTTGGCATCTTATCCAAAGTTCAGTGTAGGACCCCTGTAGGGCCTACAGGAGTAGTAGTAGGGCCCCTGAGGGTTGTGTAGGGTCCCTGAGGCCCTGCCCATGCTTAAGAGCTGCGGTGGGCACAAACACACATTGGGACCCTCAGTTTGAACCCTGTCCTCAAGTAAAGCCTCTCAGTGGCTGGACCATGAGTCCAAATATGGGGCCTGCCATGCCCCAAGTCACCCAATCTTAACCAGAGGTAGAGACATCTAGTCACCCCTACTCAGGGCTCTGCTCTGGAATCCCTCTTTGTTGGGACCTTTGAGACAAGTAAACACAGAAAGGATTCCTCCCACCCACAGAATGACCCCAATCACTTGGGATCAGGCCATCCCCAGAGAGAAAGACTCCTCCATGGCCCATGAGGCCAGCCCGACATTCCACAGCCACTATTGACACAAAATCCAGAGACATAGCCTCACCCTTAGGTCATAGCCTAAAAAATTCTCCTCATAGTCTGTAGATCGGGCCTGCCATACCTACGTCCCCAAACCGTGTTTTCAGACTTCTATCCTGACATCCCTGTCCCACACACCCTCCAGGCTGAGGCCCCTGGAGCCACACCTCAGGACTGTGCCTGCCCTCTCCAAGGAAATTCTTCCCATTCCATTGGCCACAACCCTACAGATTAGGAGAAACCTCCAAAGTCCCAGAGGCCATTCCAATAGTGTAGGCCGCCCAGTACAAAGAGGGGTGATCTGTCACAAGCTGAGCAACGACCTCAACTCACGCGTAGACAGATATCCCAAGAGAAAGGTATTAAACTGGACAGGCCCCTAGAACGTAATTGGTTCCATTGCTTTTGTTTCTAAGCATCTCTCCTCAGAGGCCTGTTTTCCAATACCAGCATATGGGGGATTCCAGAGATACCAATCAGAACAAATCTTGTCTCCACATGGGAAACTTATCCTTTGGAGCTCTGTAAAAACCTCCAGTTAGGAGAAAGTTTCAGGTAACCGGAGCCACCCCCCTATTCCAAGGTCTCCATGGACACAAACCCGCATTATGACCATTCGGCACGAGAGTACATTTCAACTCAGCCCCGTTGATTACGCCCCCACAGCCAGAATATCAAACCTGCCTTGTCGCTAGGAGACAACTGGAATGCAAAGCAGACTCCCTAGGCATCCATCGTTGGAATCTTGCTCTGGCGCCGTTCCATATGGGATGTCCTGGGAGCCTTCCAACAGGTCTTGACTGTCCTGCAGAAGGAATCCTTGCAGACTGGAGCATCTCACAACTCCTATCGTGGGAAAACCTACATGGCCTCATGAGATGCTCCCCTTTATAAAGGGGCCATCATGGACAGAAACTCCAACCTGAGCCAACTTCTGATCCATTGCTTTGGTTTCTATGTATCTCTCCTCAGAGGCCTGGTTTCCAATATCAGAATATGGGGGTTTCCTAAGGAAACAATCAGAACAGATCTCATCTCCACACGAGAAAATTGCTCTTTGGAGCTGTGTCAATACCTCAGGTTAGGACGATCCTTCAGGGCGCTGGCACCATGGCCCAATTCCAAGGTCTCCAAGGACACAAACTTACATTATGATCCATCCTCAGGAGAGTCCATTCCAAATCAGCCCCCTCGGCTGCTCACCCAGAGCCAGCAGATCAAACCTGCCTTGTCACTAGGAGACAGTTGGAATGCGAGGTGGGCTGCCCAGGCATCCATCCTTAGAAACCTGCTCTGGAGAATTTCTTTATGGGACGTCTTGAATCCAACCAACCTGTCTTGACTGTCTCGCAGAATGAATCCTTGTGGTTTGAAGCATCACACAATCCCACTGTGAGAAAACCTCCATTTCCTCATGATGCCCCACACCTTCATAAATGGGCCATCATGGACAGAAACTCCATCCTAAGCCAAATTCTGATCCGCGCCCTGAATTCAGAAGCACGAGATCTCGATTCAGCACTTGAGAGTGTGCCTGCTGTGCCCTCGCCCCGAAACCTAAGCCTAACTTGTGTTCTCAGACTTCCGTCTTCACAATCCTGGCCACACCCCTCCAGTTTGGCAATTCTGGAGACACAATGCAGCACTCTGCCTGCCCTCCAGAAGAAAAATGTTGCCCTATAGGGCTAACCAGAAACGCCAAATGAGTAACAACCTGCATGCCACTCGACCATACCCCAATTATACAATCTAGCCTGTGCACTAAAGCCCTGTCTGACACAGCCTGAAGGGAGACCTCCAGTCCAACATCCAGACAGCTGGCCGTACACTGAGCAAATCAAACCCACAATGGCTTTCGGCCATCATCTCTACCCAACCTCAGTTTTCACCTTCAGAACCTAGACCTTATCTCCACTCACTGCTCAGGAGTGAACGTGATACAAGAATCAGAACTACTCCTTCGCCATGGCAAGAAACCTTGTGGTTGGCATGTTGTCCAACGTTCATTGTAGGAGAAAGCAGCATGGACTATGAGGCCCCACCTATCCCTGAGGGCTACAATTTGCACAAACACACATTGTGACCCTCAGCGTGAGCCCTATCCTCATGTAAAGCCTCTTAGTGACTGGAACAACAGCCCACATATGGGGCTTGCCAAGCCCCTAGTCCCCCAATCTCAACCAGAGTTAGAGATGTCTAGTCACCCCTACTCAGGGCACTGCTCTGGAATCCCTCTTTTGTGGGACACCTGAGGTAAAAAAAAAAAAATACAGAAAGGACTCTTCCCATCCACAGAATGATCCCAACCACTTGGGATCAGGCCAAATCACCAGAGAAAGACTTGTCCATGGCCCTTGAGGACACCCCGACATTCCACGGCCACCGTAGGCACAAAATCCAGAGACAAAAGCCTGAGCAAACGCCACATACTCGCCCTTTGTTCATAGCCCGGAAAATTCTCACGTTCTTTAGATCGAGCCTTCATACATACATCCCCAAACCTAAGCAGAGTTTGTGTTTTCAGACTTCTGCCCCACAGTCCTGGCCCACACACCATACAAGCTGGGGCCCCTGGAGCCACACCTGAGGACTGTGGCTTCCTTCTCCAGGGGAATTCTGCCATTTCCATTGGCCACAACCCTATAGATTAGGAGAAACCTCCAAACTCCCCGAGGCCATCCCAATAGTGTTGGCTGCCAAGGACAAACAGGGATGATCTTTCACAAGTTAGGAAACTACCTCCACGAAGACCCAGAGACAGATATCCCCATAGAATAAGATTGAACTGGACAGGCACTTAGGCCCTAATCAGATCCATTGCTTTTGTTTCCAGGCATCTCTCCTCCGAGGCCTGGTTACCAATACCAGCATATGGGGGATTACTGAGGCACTCATAGAAAAATCTCGTATCCGCATAGGAAATGTACTCTTTGGAGCTCTATTAAAACCTCTGTTTAGGAGAATCTTTCAGGGCCCCAGATCAAGCGCCCCATTCCAAGGTCTCCATGGACTTAAACCCACATTATGATCTATCCTCGGTAGAGTCCATGTCAACTCATCCCCCTTGGTTTCTCCCCCAGGGCCTGCAGATCAAACCTGCCTTGTTGCTAGGAGACAACTAGAATGGGAGGCGGGCTGCCCAGGCATCCATCCTTAGAACCCTACTCTGGAGTCGTTCCATATGGGACATCCTAGAGCCATCCAACAGGTCTCAAGGGTCCCACAGAAGGAAACTTTGCAGTCTGGTGCATCTCACAACTCCCATTGTGGGAAAATCTTCATGGCCTCTTGAGACGCTCCACTTTATAAAGGGGCCATCATGGACAGAAACTCCAACCTGAGCAAACGTCTGATATTCGTCCTGGCTTCAGGTGCATGAGATCTTGATTCAGCTCTGCAGAGTGTGCCTTCTGTGCCCTCACCCCAAAAACTAAGACTAGCTTGTGTTCTCAGACTACCGTCCTCACACCCCTGGCCCAAAAGCCCTACAGTTTGGCAATACTGGGGCCACAATGCAGCACTCTGCCTGCCCTCCAGAAGAAAAACTTAGCCTTATGGAGCTACCTGAAACCCGAATGAGGATCAACTGAACGCCACTCGACTGCACCACAAATATACAGTCTACCCTGTCTAATGCCCTGTCTGACACAGCATGAGCCCACACATCCAGACCTACGCTCAACAGCTAGCCACACACTGAGCTCATTGTACCCATCAGGTCCTTAGGTCTTCATCTCTTCCCAACCTCGGTTTTCGGGTTTCAGTACCTAGACCTAAACTCCAATCACTGTCCAGGGGTGAACGTGATGTAGAAATCACAACTCTTCCTTCGCCATGGCCGGAAACCTTGTAGTTGGCATATTCTCCAACGTTCAGTGTAGGAGAATCCAGCGTGGCCCATGAGGCCCTTCCCATGCTTGAGGGCCTTGTTGGGCACAAATAGGCATTGTGACCCTCAGCATGAGCCCTGTCCTCAAGGAAGACCTCTCAGTGTCTGAATCAAGAGCCCACATATTGGACTTGCCATGCCCCTACGCCCCCAAACTTAAACAGAGGTGGGGTTATTCAGTTGTCCCTCCCAAGGACTCTGCTCTGGAATCCCTCTTTATTGGCACACATGAGGTACATAAAATAAAATAAAAAGCAGAAAGGACACCTCCCATCCCACAGAATGTACCCAAACTCTTGGGATTGGGTCAAATCCTCAGAGAAGGAAAGCCGTCCACAGCCCATGAGGCCACGCCAGCATTCGACCCACATTGTTGACACAAATCCAGAGAGAAAACCTGAGCAAGCACCTCAAAATCACCCTTTTTCATATCCCGAAGTGTTATCACGGTCTGTATATTGGGCGTGCCATACCTAAGTCCCCAATCCTAAGCGGATTTTGTGTTTTCAGACTCCTGTCCCCACAGGCCTGGCCCACACACCCTCAAGGCTGGGCCCCTAGAGCCAAACTCAGAACTGTGCCTGCCCTGTCCAGGGGATTTCTGCCCATTCCATTGGCCACAACCCTATAGATTAGGAGAAACTCCAAAATCCCGAGGCCATTCCCAATATTATAGGCTGCCCAGGACAAACAGAGGCGATCTGACACAAGCCGAGCAACTACCTCCCCTCAGATCCATAGACACGTATCCCCAGGAAAGAGATTGAACCGGACAGGCACCTAGGCCCTAATCATATCCATTGCTTTTGTTTCCAGGCATCTCTCCTCAGAGGCCTGGTTTCCAATACCAGCATATGGGAGATTCCTTAGGCACTCATCAAAACAATTCTCTTCTCTACATAGGAAACGTACTCTTTAGAGCTCCATCAAAACCTCCGGTTATGATCATCCCTCAAGGCCCCGGATCAAGCACCCCATTCCAAGGTCTCCATGGACACAAATGCACCTTATGACCCATCCTCAACTCACCCATTTCAACACACCCGCCTCGGTTACTCCCCTAGATCCAGCAAATCGAACTTGCCTTGGCGCTATGAGACACCTGGAGTGGGAGGCAGGCTGCCCAGGCATCCATCCTTACAACCCTGCTCTGGATAACTTCCTTATGGGATGTCCTGGAGCCATCCAGCAGGTCTCGACTGGCCCACGGAAGGAATCATTGCGGTTTGGAGCATCTCACAATTCCCATCATGGGAAAACCTCCATGGCCTCGTGACACCCTCCCCTTCATGAAGGGGCCGTCATGGACAGAAACTCCAACCTGAGCCAACGTCTGATCCTAGCTCTGTCTTCAGGTACACGGGATCTCGAATCATCTCTGCAGAGGGTTCCTGCTGTCCCCTCACCCCGAAATCTAAGTCTGGCTTGTGTTCTCAGAATTTTTTCCTCACACTCCTGGCCCACAAGCCTTCCAGTTTGGGAATTCTGGAGCCACTATGTGGCACTGTGTCTTCCTTCCAGAAGAAAAACGTTGCCCTCTGGGGCTACCCAGTAACCACAAATGAGTACCAACCTGCACGAAACTCGACTGCACCCCAATGATACAGTCTAGCTTGGGCACTGATTCCCTGTCTGCCACAGCCTGAGCCTGCACCTCCCAACCCACACTCAACAGCTGGCCAAACACTGAGCACATCAGTCACACCATGGCCTTAGGTCTTCATCTCTTCCCAACCTCAGTTTTCAGGCTTCAGAACCTAGACCTTAAATCCAATCACAGTCCAGGAGTGAAAGAGTTGCAGAAATTAGAACTCCTTCTTCCCCATGGCCAGAAAACTTGTGGTTGCCATATTGTGCGACGTTCAGTGTAGGAGAAACCACCATGGTACTTTAGGCCACGCCCTGACTTGAGGGGCTCCTTGGGCACAAAAACACATTGTGAAACTCAATGTGAACCCTATGCTCAAGGAAGGCCTCTCAGTATCTGGACCAAGAGCCCACATATGGGGCTTGCCATGTTCTTAGGTCCCAATGTTAACCAGAGTTCTGGTTGTCCAGTCGCCCCTCCCCAGGACTCTGCTGTGGAATCCCTCTTTTGGTGATCCACCTGAGGTAAAAAACAAAAACAAACAAACAAAAAAAAAAAAACAGAAAGGCCGCCTCCCTTCCCACAGAATGACCCCAAACTCTTGTGATTGGGTCAAATCCCCAGAAAGGGAGCCTCATCGATGGCCCTTTAGGACACCCGGACATTCCATGGCAATCGGTGACACATATCCAGAAAAAAATAAGCATGAGCAAGCACCTCACTTTCGCCCTTTGTTCATATCCCGAAGAGTTCTCCTCACGGTCTATATATCGGGCCGGCCATACCTACAGACCCAAACCTAAGTGGAGTTTGTGTTTTCAGACTTTTGTCCAAATAGCCCTGGACCACACACGCTCCACACTTGGGTCCCTGGAGCCACACCTCAGGACTGTGCTTCCCTTTCAAGAGAATTCTTCCCATTCCATTGGCCACAACCTTGCAAATTAGGAAAAACCTCCAAAGTTACCGAGGCCATCCCAATAGTGTAGGCCGCCCAGGACAAACAGGTGTGATCTCAAACCAGCTGAGCAACTACCTCCACTCAGACAAATGATGTCCCCAGAGAAGAATATTGAACCGGACAGGCCCCTAGGCCCTAATCAGATCCATTGCTTTGGTTGCCAGGCATCTCTCCTCAGAGGCCTCATTTCCAATACCAGCAAATGGTGGTTTCCTGAGGCACCAATAAGAACAAATCTCGTCTCCGCATGGAAAACTTGCTCATTGGAGCTTTGTTATCACCTCTGGTTAGGAGAATCCTTCAGGGCCCTGGTGCCACTGCCCCATACCAAGGTCTCAATGGACTCAAACCAACATTAAGACCATCCTCAGGAAAGTCCATGTCAACTCATTTAAGACCATCCTCAGGAAAGTCCATTCCAACTCAGCCCCCTCTGATGCTACCCCAAGCCAGCAGATCAAACGTTTCTTGTTGCTATGAGACAATTAGAATTGAGGCTGTCTGCCCAGGCATCCATACTTAGAACCCTGTTCTGGAAAAATACCTTAGGAGACGTCCTGGAGCCATCCAACAAATCTTAATTGTCCCACAGAAGGAATCCTTGCGGTTTGGAGCATCTCACAACTCTAATAGTGGGAAAACCCCCATGGCCTCATAATGCTCCCCCCCCTTCATGAAGGGGCCAACATGGACAGAAACTCCAACCTGAGCCAAAGTCTGATCCTCGACCTGACTTCAGACTCAAGAGATCTCAATTCAGTTATGCAGAGTGTGCCTGCCATGTCCATTCCCCGAAACTTAAGCTTAGCTTGTGTTCTCAGATCCGTCCTCACTCTCCTGGCCAACAAGCCCTCCAGTTTGGGAATTCTGAAGCCACAATGCATAACTCTGCCTGCCCTCCAGAAGAAAAACTTTGCCCTCTGCTGCTAATAAGAAACCCCAAATGATTCTCTAATGCATGCCACTCGACTGTAAAGCAATTATACAGCCTACCCTGAATAGTAATGCCCTGTCTGGCACAGCCTGAGACAAGACATCCCAAACGACACCTAGACAGCTGGCTCCAACCTGGACACAAGGGACCCGCTATGGCTGTAGTTCGTCATCTCTTCCCAACCTCGGTTTTCAGGCTTCAGAACCTAGACCTTATCTCCAATCACTGCCCAGGGGTGAACGTGATGCAGAAATTAGAATTCCTCCTTCCCCATGGCCAGAAACCTTGTGGTTGGCATATTGTCCAACGGTCAATGTGGGAAAACCTGCATTGTCGGAAAGGCCACGCCAGTGCTTGAGGGCCGCCTAGGGCACAGACATGCATTGTGACCTGAAGCGTGAGTCCCCTATTAAAGTAACGCCTCTCAGTGGCTGGACCAAGATCCTGCATATGGGGCTTGTCATATCCATAGGCCCCCAGGCTTAACCAGAGAGCGAGTATTCCAGTTGTCAGTACCCACTTCTTGCTCCAGAATCCCTCTACTGGGGGGACACATGAAGCAGAAAACAGGACTCTTCCCTTCCCACAGAATGACCCCAAACTCTTGGGGGCTGGGCAAACTACCAGAGAGGGAGACTTCTACGACCCATGAGGCAACTCCTACATTAAATGGCCATTGTGGACAAAATATCCAGAGACAAAAGGCTGAGAGACTGCCTCCCACTCACCCTTCTTTCATATCCAGAGGAGCTCCCCTCACGGACTGTAGATCAGGCCTGCCATAACCTCGGCCCCAAACCTGAGCTGAGATTGGGTTTTTAGATATCTGTCTGCACAGCCGTGGCCCACACCGCCTTCAGGCTGGGGTCTCTGGAGCCACACCACAGAACTGTGCCTACTCTCTCCTAAGAAACTGCCCGTTCCATTGGCTACAACTCTACAAAATAGTAGAAAACTCAAGGTCCCCAAGGACATCCCACTACCGCAAGCCGCACTGGACAAACAGGGGCATTATGACACCAGCTGAGCAACTACTACCTCCATGCAGACACACAGACTGATATCTGCAGAGACAGAATATTGAACCAGACAGGCCCCTAGGCCCTATTATGAACTCTTTCTTTATTTTCCAGGTATCAGTCCTCAGAGGTCTGGGTTCGAAGACCAGCATATGGGGCTATCCTGAGGCACCAGACAGAACACCTCTCATCTCCACATGGAAAGCTTCCTTGTGGGAGTTGTGTCAAACCCTTCGGGTTGGAGAATCCTGCAGAGTCCCTTAGCTACTGCCACATTCCAAGGCCTCCATGGCCACCAACCCACATTATGACTCATCCTCAGGAATGTCCATTTAAACTCAGCCTTCCGGGTAGCTCACCCAAGAGCCCGCGGATAGAGTGTGCCTTGTCTCGACCAGGCAATGGGAAGGGGAGTTGGCGTTTCTCGGCATCCATGCTTAGGCCCCTGCTCTCGAGTCTTTCTGTATGGGGCATCCTGGAACCATCCAATAGTACTCGACTGTCCTGAAGAAGGAAACTTTGAAGTTTGGAGCAGCTCACAACTCCCAGCGTAGGGAAAACTCCATGGCCTCATGACGCCCCCACCCCCTTCAGGAAGGGGCCGTCATGGACACAAACTCCAGCTTGAGGCATCATCTGATACTCGCCCTGACCTAAGATGCAGGAGATCTTGATTCAGCCTCTGCACAGTGGGCCCAAACCTCGTGCTACCTTGTGTTTTCAGACTTCCTTCCTCACACTCCTGACAAACATGTCCTCAAGACTTGGAATTCTGGAACCAAAATGCAGCCCTATGCTGGCCCTCCAGAGGAAAAACGTTGCTCTATGGGGATCTCCATAAACCGCAAATGAGGATCAACCTGCTCGGTTCTCGACCTCACCCCAATTGGATTGTTCGGGTTGTCCATTCATCCCTCCCCAGAGCTTTGCTTTGGAATCCCTCTTTTGGTGGGACACCTGAGGAAACAAAACTAAAAGGACTCCTCCCATCCTTCAGATTGACCCAAAACAATTGGGTTTGGACCAAATTCACAGAGAGGAAGTCTCGTCCATGGCCCATGAGGCCTCCCCGAGATTCCACAGCCATCGTTGACATCAAATCCAGAGACAAAATCTGAGCAAGCGCCTCACACTCGCTCTTTTGTCGTATCCCGAAGAGTTCTCCTCACGGTCTGTAGATCGGGCCTGCCATACCTACTTCCCAAACCTAAGCCGAGTTTGTGTTTTCAGACTTCTGTCCCCACATTCCTGGCCCACAGACCCTTCAGGCTGGGGCCCCTGGAGCCACACATCAGGACTGTGCCTGTCCATACCACGGGAATTCTGCCCATTCCATTGTCCACAATCGTACAAATTAGGAAAAACCTCCAGAGTCCCCAAGGACATCCCAATAATGTAGGCCGCCCAGGACAAACAAGGGTCATCTGAAACCAGCTGAGCATCTACCTCTACTCAGCGTAGATGGATGTCCCCAGAGAAGAAGATTGAATCAGACAGGCCCCGAGGCCTGAATCAGATTCATTGCTTTCGGTTACAGGTATCTCTCCTCAGAGGCCTGGTTTCCAATATTAGCATATGGGGATTTCATGAGGCAGCAATCAGAAAAAATCTCTTCTCCACATGGGAAAATTATCCTTTGAAGATATCTCAAAACCTCCAGTTAGGAGAATCCTTCAGGGCCTGTGTGCCACTGCCCCATTACAAGGTCTCCATACACACAAAAACACATTAGGACCCACCCACAGGAGAGTCCATTTCAACTGAGCGTATTTGGTTGCTCCGCGAGATCCAGCAGATCTAACTTGTCTTGTTGCTAGGAGACAATTGGAATGTGAGGTGGCCTACCCCGCCATCCATCCTTAAAACCCTGCTCGGAATCGTTGGCCAGGAGCCAACCAACAGGTCTCAATTTTCCTGCAAAAGAATCTCTGCAGTTGGAAGCTTCTCAGAACTCCCATCGTGAGAGAACACCCATGGCCACATGATCCCCCCCCCCTTCATCAAGGGGTCATCAGGGACATAAGGTCCAACCTGAGCGATCGTCTGATCCTCACCCTGACTTCAGATGCACGAGATCTTGGTTCAGGTCTGTATATTGTGCCTGCCATGTCCTCACCCAGAAACCTTAGCCTTCCTTGTGTCCTCAGACTTCCGTCCACAGGCTACTGGCTCACAAGCCCTCCAGCTTGGCAATCCAGAACTACAATGCAGCACTCTACCTGCCCTGCAGAAGAAATATATTGCCCTTTGGGGCTACCCAGAAACCCCAAATGAAGATCAACCTGCACGCCACTTGGCTGTACCAAAATTTGTAGGCTGACCTGGGCAATAATGACCTTTCTGACAGAGCCTGAGCCTGGACGTCCTGGGCCCACCGAGACAGCTTGCCGCTCACTGAGCACATAGGACCAGCCATTGCCTGAGGTCGTTATCTCTTCCCAACCTCGGTTTTCAGGACTCAGATCCTATACCTTATCTCCAATCACTGCCCAGGTTTGAAAATGATGCAGAAATCAGATCTCCTTCCCAATGGCAAGAACCTTGTGGTTGGCTTGTTGTCCAACGTTCAGTGTAGTGGAAACCTGTTTGTCCGATGAGGCCCCACCATTGCTCGCGGGCCACATAGGTGGCAAACTCACATTGTGACCCACAGCCTTAGCCCAGTCCTCAGGTAAGGCTTCTCAGTGGCTGGATGAAGAGACAGCATATTGGGCTTGCCATACCCATAGGCCCCAATTTTTAACCATAGTTCGGGTTGTACCTTCACTCTTCCCCAGGGCTCTGCTTTGGAATTCCTCTTTTGGTGGGACACCTGATGTAACAACCCTGAAAGGAGTCCTACATCCAACAGATTGACAAAAACAATTGGGATTGGGCTAAAACCACAGAGAGGAAAATTCGTCCATGGCCCATGAGGCCTCCTCAACATTCCAGGGCCATCGCTGAAACAAAATCCAAAGACAAAAGTCTGAGCAAGCGCCTCAGACTCGCACTTTCTTCATATCTTGAAGATGTCATCTCATGGTTTGTAGATCAGGCCTGCCATACCTACGTCCCCAAACATAAGCTGAGTTTGTGTTTTCAAACTTCTGTCCTCAAAATCCTGGGCCACACACCATCCAGGCTGGGGACCCTGGAGCCACACATTAGACTGTGCCTACCCAATCCATGGGAATTCTGCCCATTCCATTGTCCATAATCATACTAATTAGGAGAACCCTCCAAAGTCCCTGAGGCCATCCCAATAGTATAGGTCGCCCGGGACAAAAAAGGGCAGTCTGACACCAGCTGAGCATCTGCCTCCACTCATCCCTAGATGGATGTCCCCAGAGAAGAAGATTGAACCAGACATGACCATAGGCTAAAATCGGATCCATTGCTTTGGTTTACAGTCATGTCTCCTCAAAACCCTGGTTTCCAATACCAGCATTGGGGTTTTCCTGAGGCACCCATCAGAACCAAACTCGTCTCCACAAGGAAATTTGTGCATGGGAGCTATGTCAAAAGCTGAGGAGAATACTTCAGGGTCCCGGTGCCACCGCCCCATTCCAAGGCCCTCATGGACACAAACACACATTAGACCCATCCTCAGGAAAGTCCATTTCAACTCAGCCACCCCGGTTGCTCCCGCAGAGCCATCAGATCTAAACTGTCTTGTCGCTAGGAGACAATTGGAATGCGAGGCAGGCTTCCCAGGCATCCATCCTCGAACGTTGGTCTGGACTCATCCATATGGGAAGTCCTGGAGCTGTCCAACAGGTCTCAATTTTCCCGCAGAAGGAATCCTTGGAGGGGGCATCCCACCACTCCCAACGTGGGAAAACCTCCACGCTCTCGAGAATCCGCTCCCTTCATGAAGGGGCCGTCATGAACAGAAAATCCAAGCTGAGCATACGTCTGGTCCTCGCTCTTACTTCAGATGCATGAGATATTGCTTCAGATCTTCAGGGGGTACAATCCGTGCCCTCGCCCTGAAACCCAATTCTAGCTTGTGTTCTCAGACTACCTTCCTCACACTCCTGGCCCCGAAGCCTACAATTTGGCAATTCCGGACCATCATTGCAGCACTCTGCCTGCCCTCTAGAAAAAATATATTGCCTAAAGAGCTGCCCGGGCACATTAAATGAGAATAAACCTACACGGCACTCAAATGTACCCAAATTATATAGTCTAACCTGGGCAGTAATGCACTGTCTGACACAACCTGAGACGGGACCTCCTGAGCAACACCCAGACAGGGGACCGCACACTGAGCTCATCAGACCCGCCATGGCCTTAGGTCATCATCTCTTCCCTACCTCAGTTTTCAGGCTTCAGAACCTAGACCTTATCTCCCATGACTGCCCAGGGGTGACTGTGATGCAGAGATCAGAACTCCTGCTTACCCAATGCAAGAAACCTTGTGGTTGCTATGTTGTCCTACGTTCAGTGTAGGAGAAACCAGCATTCACCCTGAGGTCACGCCCATTCTTGAGTGCGACGAGGGCATAAACACCTATTGTGACCCTCAGCGTGAGTCCTGACCTCTTGTAAATCCTCTCATTTGCTGGACCATTAGATGTCATAATGGGCTTGACATGTCCCTATGCCCCAATTTTTACCAGATTTCTGGTTGTCCAGTCGCCCCTCCCCAGGGCTCTACTCTGGAATCCCTCATTTGTTGGGACACCTGAGGTTGAAAAACAAAACAAAACAAATCAACAACAACAGAACAACGGACGTCTTCCATCCCACAGAATGACCCCAAACTCTTTGGATGTGGCCAAACCCCCAGAGAGTAAGACTCGTCCATATCCCATTAAGTCACCCGGAAATTTCAAGACCATGTGTGACACGATATTCACAGACAAAAACTTGAGCAAGAGCCTCAAACTTGCCCTTTTTTCATATCCCGAAGAGTTCTCCTCATGGTCTGTAGTTCAGTCCTGCCATACCTATGACCCGAAACATAAGCTGAGTTTGTGTTTTCAGACAACTGTCCAAACAGCCCTGGCATACACACCCTACATGCTCAGGCCCCTGGAGCCAAACCTGATGACTGTGCTTGCCCTCTCCATTGGAATTGTATGTGCCCATTCCAATGGTCGCAACCCTACCAATAGGATAAACCTCCAATGTCCCTGAGGCCATCCCAATAGTGGTGGCTTCCCGGGAAAAACAGGGGCAATCTGGGCCCATCTGAGAACCTACCGGCACTCAGACCCGTAGACTGATGTCCCCAGAGGTAAAAAGGAATTAACAAGGCCACTAGTCACCTGACGGATCCATTGCTTTGGTTTCCAGGCATCTCTCCTCAGAGGCCTGGATTTCAATAACAGCATATGGCTGTTTCTTGACTCACCCATCAGAACAAATCTCATCTACACATGGGAAACTTGCACAATGGAGCTGTGTGAAAGCCTCTCGTTAGGAGAACCCTTCAGGGCCCCAGTGCCACCGCTTCATTCCAAGGTCTCCATAGACTCAAAATCATATTAGGTCACATCCACGGGAGAGTCCATTTCAAATCAGCCTCCTCGGTTGCTCCCCCAGATCCAGCTGATCTGACCTCTCTTGTTGCTTGGAGACAATTGGAATGCGAGGTGGGCTACCCAAGGATCCATCCTTAGAACCCTGCTCAGAATCGTTATCCTGGAGCCAACCAACAGGTGTCAATTATCCTACAGAAGAATCTTTGCAGTTGGGAGCTTCTCACATCTCCCATCGTAGGAAAACCCCCATGGACTCGTGATCAACGCCCCCTTCAAGAAGGGGCTATCCGGGACAGAATGTCCAACCAGAGCGTTCGTCTGATCCTCGCCCAGACTGCAGATGCACGAGATCTCGATTCAGGTCTTTAGATTGTGCCTGCCATATCCTCACCCAGAAATCTAGGCCTAGCTTGGGTTCTCAGACTTCCGTCCTCAGACTACTGGCCCACAAGCCCTCCAGTTTGGCAATCCAGAACTACAATGCAGCACTCTGCCTGCCCTCCAGAAGAAAAGCATTGCCCTCTGGGGCTACCCAGAAACCGCAAATGAGGATCAACCTGCACGCCATTCGGCTCTACCCCAAATATATAGGCTGAACTGGGCACTAATGCCCTTTCTGACACAGCCTGAGCTTAGATTTCCTGGCCCCACCCAGACAGCTGGCCGCACACTGAGCACATCGGAACCGCCATGTCCTTAGGTCGTCATCTCTTCTCAACCTTGGTTTTCAGGCTTCAGAACCTAGACCTTATCACCAATCACGGCCCGGGATTGAAAATGATGCAGAAATCAGAACGCTTTCCCCATGGCAAGAAACCTTGTGGTTGGCATGTTGTGCAAGGTTCAGTGTACTTGAAACCAGTGTGGCCCATGAGGCCCCAACCATGCTTGTGGGCCACATTGGTTACAAACACACATTGTGACCCTCAGCCTGAGCCCAGTCCTCAGGTAAGGCCTCTCAGTGGCTGGATGGAGAGACAGCATATTGGGCTTGCCATGCCCCTAGGCCCCTATTTTAACCATAGTTCCGGTTGTCCCTTCACTCTTCCCCAGGGCTCTGCTTTGGAATTCCTCTTTTGGTGGGACCCCTGAGGTAAAAAACCTGAAAGGAGTCCTCCCATCCCACAGATTGACGAAGAACAATTGGGATCGGGCCAAATCCACAGAAAGCAAGATTCGTCCATGGCCCATGAGGCCTCCCCAACATTCCACGGCCATCGCTGATAAAAAATCCAGAGACCAAAGACTGAGCACGCTCCTCAGACGGCTCATTCTTCATATCCTGAAGAGTTCTTCCGATAAGAACCTACACGGCACTTGAATGCACCCAAAATATATAGTCTAATCTGGGCACTAATGCACTGTCTGACAACCTGAGCCTGGACCTCGTGACCAACACCCAGAGAGCTGACCGCACACTGAGCACATCTGACCCGCCATGGCCTTAGGTCATCATCTCCACCCTACCTCAGTTTTCAGGCTTCAAAACCTCGACCTTATCTCCAATCACTGCCCAGGGGTGACTGTGATGCAGAAATCAGAACTCTTCCTTACTCATGGAAAGAAACATTGTGGTTGGCATATTGTCCAACGTTCAGTGTAGGAGAAACCAGCATTCACGCTGAGACCCGCCCATTCTTGAGTGCGATGAGGGCATAAACACGCATTGTGACCCTCAGCGTGAGTCCTGTCCTCTAGTAAGTCCTCTCAGTGGCTGGACCATTAGATGTCATAATGGGCTTGACATGTCCCTAGGCCCCAATTTTTAACCAGATTTTTGGTTGACCAGGCGCCCCTCCCCAGGTCTCTACTCTGGAATCCCTCACTTGGTGGGATACCTGAGGTTGAAAAACAAAACAAAACAAATCAACAACAACAGAACAACGGACTTCTTCCATCCCACAGAATGACACCAAACTCTTTGGATAGGGCCAAACCCCCAGAAAGACTCGTTCATTTCCCAATAAGTCACCCGGAAATTTCACGACAATGAGTGACACGATATCCAGAGACAAAAACTTGAGCAAGAGCCTCAAACTCGCCCTTTTTTCATATCCCGAACTGTTCTCCCCATGGTATGTAGATCAGTCCTGCCATACCTATGACCCGAAACATAAGCCGAGTTTGTGTTTTCAGACAACTGTCCAAACAGCCCTGGCCTAAACACCCTACAGGCTCAGGCCCCTGGAGCCAAACCTGACGACTGTGCTTGCCCTCTCCAAGGGAATTGTGTGTGCCCATTCCAATGGCCACAGCCCTACTAAGAGGATAAACCTACAAAGTCCCCGAGACCATCCCAATATTTGTGGCTTCCCAGGACAAACACGGGCAATATGGGCCCTTCTGAGCACCTACCCGCACTCAGACCCGTAGAGTGATGTCCCCAGAGGTAAAAAGGAATGAACAGGCCCCTAGGCACCTATCGGATCCATTGCTTTGGATTCCAGGCATCTCTTCTCAGAGGCCAGGATTTCAATAACAGCATATGGCTGTTTCTTGACTCACCCATCAGAACAAATCTCATCTACACATGGGAAACTTGCACGATGGAGCTGTGTGAAAGCCTCTCTTTAGGAGAACACTTCAGGGCCCCAGTGCCATCGCTTCATTCCAAGGTCTCCATAGACACACAATCATATTAGGACACATCCACGGGAGAGTCCATATCAACTCAGCCTCCTCGGTTGCTCGCCCATATCCATCATATCTAACCCGTCTTGTTGCTTGGAGACAATTGGAATGCGAGGTGGTCTACCCAGCCATCCATCCTTGGTACCCTGTTCGGTATCGTTGTACTGGAGCCAACCAACAGGTCTCAATTGTCCTGCAGAAGAATCTTTGCAGTTGGGAGCTTCTCAGAACTCCCATCGTCAGAAAACCCCCATGGACTCGTGATCCCCCACTCCTTCAAGAAGGGGCCATCAGGGACAGAATGTCCAACCTGAGCGTTCGTGTGATCCTCGACCTGACTGCAGATGCACGAGATCTCGATTCAGGTATGTAGGTTGTGCCTGCCATATCCTCACTCAGAAACCTCGACCTAGCTTGGGTTCTCAGACTTCCGTCCTCAGACTACTGGCCCACAAGCCCTCCAGTTTGGCAATATAGAACTACAATGCAGCACTCTGCCTGCACTCCAGAAGAAAAACATTGCCCTCTGGGTTACCCAGAAACCGCAAATGAGGATCAACCTGCACGCCATTCGGCTCTACCCCAAATATATAGGTTGAACTGGTCACTAATGCCCATTCTGACACAGCCTGAGCTTAGACCTCCTGGCCCCACCCAGACAGCTGGCCGCACACTGAGCACATCGGACCCGCCCTGGCCTTACTTCGTCATCTCTTCTCAACCTCGGTTTTCAGGCTTCAGAACCTAGACCTTATCTCCAATCACGGCCCGGGTTTGAAAATGATGCAGAAATCAGATCTCTTTCCCCAGGGCAAGAAACCTTGTGGTTGGCATGTTGTCCAAGGTTCAGTGTAGTTGAAACCAGTGTGGCCCATGAGTCCCTGCCCATGCTTGCGGGCCACATTGGTCACAAACACACATTGTGACCCTCAGCCTGAGCCCAGTCCTCAGGTAAGGCCTCTCAGTGGCTGGATGGAGAGACAGCATATTGGGATTGCCATGCCCCTAGGCCCCAATTTTTAACCATAGTTCGGGTTGTCCCTTCACTCTTCCCCAGGGCTCTTCTTTGGAATTCCTCTTTTGGTGGGACACCTGAGGTAACAAACCTGAAAGGAGTCCTCCCATCCCACAGATGGACGAAAAACAATTGGGATCGGGCCAAATCCACAGAGAGCAAGAATCGTGCATGGACCATGATGCCTCCCCAACTTTCCACGGGCATCGCTGATACAAAATATAGAGACTAAACCTGAGCACGCGCCTCAGACTCGCTCATTCTTCATATCCTGTAGAGTTCTTCAGATAAGAATCTACAGGGCACTCGAAGGAACCCAAAATATATAGTCTAACATGGGCACTAATGCACTGTCTGACTACCTGAGCCCGGACCTAGTAACCAACACACAGACATCTGACCACACACTGAGCACTTCAGACCCGCCATGGCCTTAGGTCATTATCTCTTCCCTACCTCAGTTTTCAGGCTTCAGAACCTAGACCTTATCTCCAATCACAGCCCAGGGGTGACTGTGATGCAGTAATCAGAACTCTTCCTTACCCATGGCAAGAAACCTTGTGGTTGGCATGTTGTCCGATATTTGGTTTAAGAGAAACAGCATTCACCCTGAGGCCCCGCCCATTCTTAAGTGCGACGAGCGCATAAACACGCAATGTGACCCTCAGCGTGAGTCCTGTCCTCTAGTACGTCCTCTCAGTGGCTGGAACATTAGATGTCATAATGGGCTTGACATGTCCCTGGCCCCAATTTTTAACCAGATTTTTGGATGTCCAGTCACCACTCCCCTAGGCTCTACTCTGGAATCCCTCATTTGGTTGGACACCTGAGTTTGAAAAACAAAACAAAACAAATAAACAACAACAGAACAACGGACTTCTTCCATCCCACAGAATGACCCCAAACTCTTTGAACTGGGCCAAACCTCCAGAGAGTAAGACTCATCCATTTCCCATGAAGTCACCCGGAAATTTCACGACCCTGAGTGACACGATATCCAGCGACAAAAACTTGAGCAAGAGCCTCACACTTGCCCTTTTTTCATATCCCGAAGAGTTCTCTTCATGGTCTTTAGATCAGTCCTGCCATACCTCTGACCCGAATCATAAGCCGAGTTGGTGTTTTCAGACAACTGTCCAAACAGCCCTGGCCTACACACCCTAGAGGCTCAGGCCCCTAGAGCCAAAGCTGACGACTGTGCTTGCCCTCTCCAAGGGAATTTTATGTGCCCATTCCAATGGCCACAACCCTACTAAGAGGATAAACCTACAAAGTCCCTGAGGCCATACCAATATTTGTGGCTTCCCAGCACAAACAGGGGCAATCTGGGCCCATCTGAGCTCCTACCGGCACTCAGACCCTTAGCCTGATGTCCCCAGAGGTAAAAAGGAACGAACAGGGACCTAGGCACCTATCAGATCCTTTGCTTTGGTTTCCAGGCATCTCTCCTCAGAGGCCTGGATTTCAATAACAGCATATGGCTGTTTCTTGACACAACCATCAGAACAAATCTCATCTACACTTGGGAAACTTGCACGATGGAACTGTATGAAAGCCTCTCTTTAGGAGAACCCTTCAGGGTCGCAGGGCCACCGCTTCATTCCAAGGCCTCCATAGACACAAAATCATATTAGGACACATCCAGGGGGAGAGTACATTTCGACTCATCCTCCTTGGTAGCTCCCCGAGTTCCAGCAGATCTAACCTGTCTTGTTGCTTGGAGACAATTGGAATACCAGGTGGGCTACCCAGCCATCCATCCTTAGAACCCTGCTCGGAAACGTTGTCCTGGAGCCAACCAACAGGTCTCAATTATCCTGCAGAAGAATCTTTGCTGTTGGGAGCTTCTCAGAACTCCCATCCTGGGAAAAACCCCATGGCCTCGTGATCCAACCCCCTTCAAGTAGGGGCCATCAGGGACAGAATGTCCAACCTGAGCGATCGTCTGATCCTCGCCCTGACTTCAGATGAACGAAATCTCGATTCAGGTCTATAGATTGTGCCTGCCATATCCTCACCCAGAAACCTAGGCCTAGCTTGGGTTCTCAGACTTCCGTCCTCAGACTACTGGCCCACAAGCCCTCCAGTTTGGCAATCCAGAACTACAATGCAGCACTCTGCCTTCCCTCCAGAAGAAAAACATTTCCCTCTGGGGCTACCCAGAAACCGCAAATAAGGATCAACCTGCACGCAATTCGGCTCTACCCCAAATATATAGGCTGACCTGGGCACTAATGCCCTTTCTGACACAGCCTGAGCCTGGACCTCCTGGCCCCACCCAGACAGCTGGCCGCAAACTGAGCATATCGGACCCGCCATGGCCTTAGGTCGTCATCTCTTCTCAACCTCGGTTTTCAGGATTCAGAACCTAGACCTTATCTCCAATCACAGCCCGGGTTGGAAAATGATGCAGAAATCAGAACTCTTTCCCCATGGCAAGAGACCTTGGGGTTGGCATGTTGTCCAAGATTCAGTGTAGTTGAAACCAGTGTGGCCCATGAGGCCCCGCCCATGCTTGCGGGCCACATTGGTCACAAACACACATTGTGACCCTCAGCCTGAGCCCAGTCCTCAGGTAAGGCCCCTCAGTGGCTTGATGGAGAGACAGCATATTGGGCTTGCCTAGCCCCTAGGCCCCAATTTTTAACCGTAGTTCGGGTTGTCCCTTCACTCTTCCCCAGGGCTCTGCTTTGGCATTCCTCTTTTGTGGGACATCTGATGTAACAAACCTGAAAGGATTCCTCCCATCCCACAGATGGGAGGAATCAGGCCAATTCCACAGAGAGCAAGATTCGTCCATGGCCCATGAGGCCTCCCCAACATTCCAAGGCCATCGCTGATACAAAATCCAGAGACAAAAGCCTGAGCACGCGCCTCAGACTCGCTTATTTTCATATCCTGAAGAGTTCTTCATATAAGAACCTACATGGCACTCGAAGGCACCCAAAATATATAGTCTAACGTGGGCACTAATGCACTGTCTCACAACATGAGCCCGGTCCTCGTGACCAACACCCAGACAGCTGACCGCACACTGAGCTCATCACACCCGCCATCGCCTTAGATCATCATCTCTTCCCTACCTCAGTTTTCAGGCTTCAGAACCTAGACCATATCTCCAATCAATGCCCAGGAGTGACTGTGATGCAGAAATCAGAACTCTTCCTAACCCATGGCAAGATATCTTGTGGTTGGCATGTTGTCAAACGTTCAGTGAAGGAGAAACCAGCAATCACCCTGAGGCCCCGCCCATTCTTCAGTGCGACGAGGGCTTAAACACGCATAGGGCTTGCCATGCCCCTAGGCCCCAATTTTTAACCATAGTTCGGGTGTCCCTTCAGTCATCCCCAGTGCTCTGCTTTGGAATTCCTCTTTTGGTGGGACACCTGAGGTAACATACCAGAATGGAGTCCTCCCATCCCACAGATTGACGAAAAACAATTGAGATCGGGCGAAATCCACAGAAAACAAGATTCGTCCATGGCCCATAAGGCCTCCCCAACATTCCATGGCCATCGCGGATACAAAATCCAGAGACAAAAGCCTGAGCACGTGCCTCAGACTCGCTCATTCTTCATATCCTGAAGAGTTCTGCAGATAAGAACCTACACGGCACTCAAAGGCAACCAAAATATATAGTCTAACCTGGGCACTAATGCACTGTCTGACGACCTGAGCCTGACCTCGTGACCAACACCCAGACTGCTGACCGCACACTGAGCACATCAGACCCGCCATGGCCTTAGGTCATCATCTCTTCCCTACCTCAGTTTTCAGGATTCAGAACCTAGACCTTATTTCCAGTCACTGCCCAGGGGTGACTGTGATGCAGAAATCAGAACTCTTCCTTACCCATGGCAAGAAACCTTGTGGTTGGCATGTTGTCCAACGTTCAGCGTAGGAGAAAGCAGCATTCACCCTGAGGCCACGCCCATTCTTGAGTGCGACGAGGGCATAAAAACGCATTGTGATCCTCAGCGTGAGTCCTGTCCTCTAGTACGTCCTCAGTGGCTGGAACATTAGATGTCATAATGGGCTTGACATGTCCCTAGGCCCCAATTTTTAACCAGATTTCTGGATGTCCAGTCGCCCCTCCCTAGGGCTCTACTCTGGAATACCTCATTTGTTGGGACACCTGAGGTTGAAAAACAAAACAAAACAAATCAACAACAACAGAACAACGGACTTCTTCCATCCCACAGAATGACCCCAAACTCTTTGGATGTGGCCAAACCCCCAGAGAGTAAGACTCGTCCATTTCCCATGTGTTCTCAGACTTCCGTCTTCACAATCCTGGCCACACCCCTCCAGTTTGGCAATTCTGGAGACACAATGCAGCACTCAGCCTGCCCTCCAGAAGAAAAATGTTGCCCTATAGGGCTAACCAGAAACGAGTAACAACCTGCATGACAAATGAGTAACAACCTGCATGCCACTCGACCATACCCCAATTATACAATCTAGCCTGTGCACTAAAGCCCTGTCTGACACAGCCTGAAGGCAGACCTCCAGTCCAACACCCAGACAGCTGGCCGTACACTGAGCATATCAAACCCACAATGGCTTTCGGCCATAATCTCTACCCAACCTCAGTTTTCACCTTCAGAACCGAGACCTTATCTCCACTCACTGCTCAGGAGTGAACGTGATACAAGAATCAGAACTCCTTCGCCATGGCAAGAAACCTTGTGGTTGGCATGTGGTCCAACGTTCATTGTAGGAGAAAGCAGCATGGACTATGAGGCCCCACCTATCCTGAGGGTTACAATTTGCACAAACACACATTGTGACCCTCAGCGTGAGCCCTATCCTCATGTAAAGCCTCTTAATGACTGGAACAACAGTCCACATATGGGGCTTGCCAAGCCCCTAGTCCCCCAATCTCAACCAGAGTTATAGATGTCTAGTCACCCCTACTCAGGGCACTGCTCTGGAATCCCTCTTTGGTGGGACACCTGAGGTAAAAAAAAAAATACAGAAAGGACTCTTCCCATCCACAGAATGATCCCAAACACTTGGGATCAGGCCAAATCACCAGAGAAAGAATAGTCCATGGCCCTTGAGGACACCCCGACCTTCCACGGCCACCGTAGGCACAAAAACCAGAGACAAAAGCCTGAGCAAACGCCACATATTCGCCCTTCGTTCATAGCCCGGAAACACATCCCCAAACCTAAGCTGAGTTTGTGTTTTCAGACTTCTGTCCCCACAGTCCAGGCCCACACACCATCCAAGCTGGGGCCCAAGGAGCCACACCTGAGAACTGTGCCTTCCCTCTCCAGGGGAATTCTGCCATTTCCATTGGCCACAACCCTATAGATTAGGAGAAACTTCCAAACTCACCGAGGCCATCCCAATAGTGTTTGCTGCTCAGGACAAACAGGGATGATCTTTCACAAGTTGGGAAACTACCTCCACTCAGACCCAGAGACAGATATCCCCATAGAATAATATTGAACTGGACAGGCACTTAGGCCCTAATCAGATCCATTGCTTTTGTTTCCAGGCATCTCTCCTCAGAGGCCTGGTTACCAATACCAGCATATGGGGGATTATTGAGGCACTCATAGAAAAATCTCGTCTCCACATAGGAAATGTACTCTTTGGAGCTCTATAAAAACCTCTGTTTAGGAGAATCTTTCAGGGCCCCGGATCAAGCGCCCCATTCCAAGGTCTCCATGGACTTAAACCCACATTATGATCTATCCTCGGTAGAGTCCATGTCAACTCATCCCCCTTGGTTTCTCCCCCAGGGCCTGCAGATCAAACCTGCCTTGTTGCTAGGAGACAACTAGAATGGGAGGCGGGCTGCCCAGGCATCCATCCTTAGAACCCTACTCTGGAGTCGTTCCATATGGGACATCCTAGAGCCATCCAACAGGTCTCAAGTGTCCCACAGAAGGAATCTTTGCAGTATGGTGCATCTCACAACTCCCATTGTGGGAAAATCTTCATGGCCTCTTGAGACGCTCCACTTTATAAAGGGGCCATCATGGACAGAAACTCCAACCTGAGCAAACGTCTGATATTCGTCCTGGCTTCAGGTGCATGAGATCTTGATTCAGCTCTGCAGAGTGTGCCTTTGTGCCCTCACCCCAAAAACTAAGCCTAGCTTGTGTTCTCAGACTACCGTCCTCACACCCCTGGCCCAAATGCCCTACAATTTGGCAATACTGGGGCCACAATGCAGCACTCTGCCTGCCCTCCAGAAGAAAAATGTTGCCTTATGGAGCTACCTAGAAACCCGAATGAGGATCAACTGAACGCCACTCGACTGCACCCCAAATATACAGTCTACCCTGTCTAATGCCCTGTCTGACACAGCATGAGCCCACACCTCCAGACCTACGCTCAACAGCTAGCCACACACTGAGCTCATTGTACCCATCAGGTCCTTAGGTCTTCATCTCTTCCCAACCTCGGTTTTCGGGTTTCAGAACCTAGACCTAAACTCCAATCACTGTCCAGGGGTAAACGTGATGCAGAAATCACAACTCATCCTTCGCAATGGCCGGAAACCTTGTGGTTGGCATATTCTCCAACGTTCAGTGTAGGAGAATCCAGCGTGGCCCATGAGGCCCTTCCCATGCTTGAGGGCCTTGTTGGGCACAAATAGGCATTGTGACCCTCAGCATGAGCCCTGTCCTCAAGGAAGACCTCTCAGTGTCTGAATCAAGAGCCCACATATTGGACTTGCCATGCCCCTAGGCCCCCAAACTTAAACAGAGTTGGGGTTATCCAGTTGTCCCTACCAAGGACTCTGCTCTGGAATCCCTCTTTTATTGGCACACATGAGGTACATAAAATAAAATAAAAAAGCAGAAAGGACACCTCCATCCCACAGAATGTACCCAAACTCTTGGGATTGGGTCAAATCCTCAGAGAAGGAAAGCCGTCCACAACCCATGAGGCCACGCCAGCATTCGACCCACATTGTTGACACAAATCCAGAGACAAAACCTGAGCAAGCACCTCAAACTCACCCTTTTTCATATCCCGAAGTGTTATCACGGTCTGTAGATTGGGCGTGCCATACCTATGTCCCCGATCCTAAGCGGAGTTTGTGTTTTCAGACTTCTGTCCCCATAGGCCTGGTCCACACACCCTCAAGGCTGGTCCCCTAGAGCCAAACTCAGAACTGTGCCTGCCCTCTCCAGGGGATTTCTGCCCATTCCATTGGCAACAATTGTACAAATTAGGAAAAACCTCCAGAGTCCCCAAGGACATTCTAATAATGTAGGCCGCCCAGGACAAACAAGGGTCATCTGAAACCAGCTGAGCATCTACCTCTACTCAGCGTAGATGGATGTCCCCAGAGAAGAAGATTGAATCAGACAGGCCCCTAGGCCTGAATCAGATTCATTGCTTTCGGTTTCAGGTATCTCTCCTCAGAGGCCTGGTTTCCAATATTAGCATATGGGGATTTCATGAGGCAGCAATCAGAACAAATCTCTTCTCCAATTGGGAAAATTATCCTTTGAAGATGTCTCAAAACCTCCAGTTAGGAGAATCCTTCAGGGCCTGTGTGCCACTGTCCCATTACAAGGTCTCTATGGACAGAAATCCACATTAGAACCCATCCGCAGGAAATTCCATTTCAACTCAGCTCCCTTGGTTGCTCCCCCAGAGCGAGCAGACTGAACCTGTCTTGACTAGGAGACAATTGGAGTGCGAGGCGGGCTGCCCAACCATCCATCCTTAGAGCTCTGCTCTGGCGTCGTTCCGTATGGGATGTCCTGGAGCCATCCAACAGGTCTCAAATGTCCAGCAGAAGGAATCCTTGAGTTTTGGAGCATCTCACAACTCCCAACCTGGGAAAATCTAGATGGCTTTGTGATGGCCCCCCCCATTTATGAAGGGGAAATCATGGACAGGAACTCCAACCTAAGACAACGTCTAATCTACACCCTGAATTCAGATGCACGAGATCTCGATGCAGCTCTGCAGAGTGTGCTTTCCTTGCCCTCGCCCTGAAACCTATGACTAGCTTGTGTTCTCAGACTTCCGTCCTCACACTCCTGGCCCCCAAGCCCTCACATTAGGAAATTCGGGACACAAAATGAAGCATTCTGCTTGCCTTCCAGAAGAAAAATTTTGTCCTATGGAGTTTCTCACATAACCCAAATGAGGATAGACATACACGGCACTCGAATGTACCCAAATTAGATAGTCTAACCTGGCCACTAATACACTGTCTGATACAGAGGGAGCCCGGAACCCTGACCAAAACCGAAACAGCTGACCGCACACTGAGAACATCACACCCGCCATGGTCTTAGCTCGTTATCTCTTCCCAACCTAACTTTTGAGGCTTCAGAACTTAGACCTTAACTACAAGCCCTGACAAGAGTTGAATGTGAGGCAGAAATCAAACTTCTCCTTACCCATGGCAAGAAACCTTCTGTTTGGAAAGTTGTCCAACGATCAGTGTAGTAGAAACCAGCATTAACCCTGAGGCTCCGCCCATTCTTGAGTGCAACGAGGGCATAAACACTCATTTTGACACTCAGCGTGAGTCCTGTCCTCTAGTAAGTCCTCTCAGTGGCTGGACCATTAGATGTCATAATGGGCTTGACATGTCCCTAGGCCCCAATTTTTAACCAGATTTCTGGTTGTCCAGTCGCCCCTCCCCAGGCCTCTACTCTGGAATCCCTCATGTGGTGGGACACCTGAGGTTGAAAAACAGAAAAAAACAAACCAACAACAACAGAACAACGGACTTCTTCCATCCCACAAAATGACCCCAAACTCTTTGGAAGGGGCCAAACCCCCAGAGAATAAGACTCGTCCATTTCCCATGAAGTCACCCGGAAATTTCTCGAACATGAGTGACACGATATCCAGAGACAAAAACTTGAGCAAGAGCCTCACACTCGCCCTTTTTTCATATCCCGAAGAGTTCTCCTCATGGTCCGTTCATGGTCCGACTATGCTTGCCCTCTCCAAGGGAATTGAATGTGCCCATTCCAATGGCCACAACCCTACTAATAGGATAAATCTCCAAAATCCCTGAGGCCATCCCAATATTTGTGGCTTATCAGGACAAGCAGGGGCAATCTGGGCCCATCCGAGCACCTACCGGCACTCAGACCCATAGACTGATGTCCCCAGAGGTAAAAAGGAACGAACAGGCCCTTAGGCACCTATTGGATCCATTGCTTTGGTTTCCAGGCATCTCTCCTCAGAGGACTGGAATTCAATAACAGCATATGGCTGTTTCTTGACTCACCCATCAGAACAAATCTCATCTACACATGGGAAACTTGCACGATGGCTCTGTGTGAAAGCCTCTATTTAGGATAACCATTCAGGGCCCCAGAGCCACCGCTTCATTCCAAGGTCTCCATAGACACAAAATCTTATTAGGACACATCCACGGGAGAGTCCATTTCAACTCAGCCTCCTCGGTTGCTCCCCAAGATCCAGCAGATCTAACCTGTCTTGTTGCTTGGAGGCAAATGGAATGCGAGGTGGCCTACCCAGCCATCCATCCTTAGAACCCTGCTCGGAATCGTTGTCCTGGAGCAAACCAACAGGTCTCAATTGTCCTGCTGAAGAATCTTTGCAGTTGGGAGCTTCTCACAACTCCCATCGTGGAGGAACCCCCATGGCCTAGTGATGCACCTCCCCTTCAAGAAGGGGCCATCAGGGACAGAATGTACAACCTGAGCGATCGTCTGATCCTCGCCCTGACTTCAGATACACGAGAACTCGATTCAGGTCTGTAGATTGTGCCTGCCATATCCTCACCCAGAAACCTAGGCCTAGCTTGGGTTCTCAGACTTCCGTCCTCAGACGACTGGCCCACAAGCCCTCCAGTTTGGCCATCCAGAACTACAATGCAGCACTCTGCTTGCCCTCCAGAAGAAAAACATTGCCCTCCGGGGCTACCCAGATACCCCAAATGAGGATCTACCTGCACGCCATTTGGCTGTACCCCAAATATATAGGCTGACCTGGGCACTAATGCCTTTTCTGACAAAGCCTGAGCCTGGACATCCTGGCCCCATCCAGACAGCTGTCCGCACACTGAGCACATCGGACCCGCCATGGCCTTAGGTTGTCATCTCTTCTCAACCTCGGTTTTCAGGCTTCAGAACCTAGACCTTATCTCCAATCACGGCCCGGATTTGAAAATGATGCAGAAATCAGAACTCATTCCCCATGGCAAGAAACCGGCATGTTGTCCAAGGTTCAGTGTAGTTGAAACGAGTGTGGCCCATGAGGCCCCGCCCATGCTTGTGGGCCACATTGGTCACAAACACACACACATTGTGACCCTCAGCCTGAGCCCAGTCCTCATGTTAGTCTTCTCAGTGGCTGGATGGAGAAACAGCATATTGGGCTTGCCATGCCCCTAGGCCCCAATTTTTAACCATAGTTCGATTTGTCCCTTCACTCTTCCCCAGGGCTCTGCTTCGGAATTCCTCTTTTGGTGGGACACCTGAGGTAACAAACCTGAAAGGAGTCCTCCCATCCCACAGATTGACGAAAAACAATTGGGATCGGGCCAAATCCACAGAGAACAAGACTCGTCAAAGACCCCTGAGGCCTCCCCAACATTCCACGGCCATCGCTGATACAAAATACAGAGACAAAAGCCTGAGCACGCGCCTCTGACTCGCTCATTCTTCATATTCTGAAGAGTCTTCAGATAAGAAGCTAGACTGCACTCGAATGCACCAAAAATATATACTATAACCTGGGCACTAATGCACTGTCTGACAACCTGAGCCCGGACCTGGTGACCAACACCCAGAGAGCTGACTGCACACTGAGCACATCAGACCCACCATGGCCTTAGGTCATCATATCTAACCTACCTCAGTTTTCAGGCTTCAGAACCTAGACCTTATCTCCAATCACTGCCCAGGGGTGACTGTGATGCAGAAATCAGAACTCCCATGATGGCCCCTTCTTGAAGGGGGGGTGGATCACGAGGCCATGGGTGTTTTCCCACGATGGGAGTGTGAGAAGCTCCCAACTGCAAAGATTCTTCTGCAGGTCAATTGAGACCTGTTGTTTGGCTCCAGGACAACAATTCTGAGCAGGGTTTTAAGGATGGATGGCTGGGTAGCCCACCTCGCATTCCAATTGACTCCATGCAGCAAGACAGGTTAGATCTGCTGGATCGGGGGAGCAACCGAGGAGGCTGAGTTGAAATGGACTCTCCTGTGGATGTGTCCTAATATGATTTTGTGTCTATGGAGACCTTGGAATGAAGCGGTGGCACTGGGTCCCTGAAGGGTTCTCCTAAAGAGAGTCTTACACACAGCTGCATTGTGCAAGTTTCCCATGTGTAGATGAGATTTTCTGATGGGTGAGTGAAGAAACAGCCATATGCTGTTATTGAATTCCAGGCCTCTGAGGAGAGATGCCACAAAGCCAAAGCACTGGATCCGTTAGCTGACTAGGGGCCTATTCGTTCCTTTTTACCTCTGGGTACATCAGTCTACGGGTCTGAGTGCCGGTAGGTGCTCAGATGGGCCCAGATTGCCCCTGTTTGTCCTGGGAAGCCCCAAATATTGGGATGGCCTCAGGGACTTTGGAGGTTTATACTATTAATAGGGTTGTGGCCATTGGAATGGGCACACACAATTCCCTTGGAGAGGGCAAGCACAGTCGTCAGGTTTGGTTCCAGGGGCCGGAGCCTGTAGGGTGTGTAGGCCAGGGCTGTTTGGACAGTTGTTGAAAACACAAACTCGGCTTGTGTTTCGGGTCATAGGTATGGCAGGACTGATCTACAGACTATGAGGAGAACTCTTCGGGATATGAAAAAAGGGCGTTTGTGAGGCTCTTGACCAAGTTTCTGTCTCTGGATATCATGTCACTCATGGTCGTGAAATTTCCGGGTGACTTCATGGTAAATGGATGAGTCTTACTCTCTGGGGGTTTGGCCCCGTCCAAAGAGTTTGGGGTCATTCTGTGGGATGGAAGAAGTCCGTTGTTCTGTTGCTGTTGATTTGTTTTGTTTTGTTTTATAAACTCAGGTGTCCTACCAAATGAGGGATTCCAGAGTAGAGCCCTGGGGAGGGGCGACTGGACAACCAGAAATCTGGTTAAAAATTGGGGCCTAGGGACATGTCAAGCCCATTATGACATCTAATGGTCCAGCCACTGAGAGGACGTACTAGAGGACAAGACTCACGCTGATGGTACAATGCGTGTTTATGCCTTGGTCGCACTCAAGAATGGGCAGGGCCTCAGGGTGAATGCTGGTTTCTCCTACACTGAACGTTGGACAACATGCCGACCACAAGTTTTCTTGCCATGGGTTAGGAAGTGTTCTGATTGCTGCATCACAGTCACCACTGGGCAGTGATTGGAGATAAGGTATAGGTTCTGAAGCCTGAAAACTGAGGTAGGGAAGAGATGATGACATTAGGTCCTGGCGGGTCTGATGAGCTCAGTGTGCGGTCAGCTGTCTGGGTGTTGGTCACGAGGTCCTGGCTCAGGTTCACAGACAGTGCATTAGTGCCCAGGTTAGACTATATATTTTGGGTTCCTTCGAGGGCCGTGTAGGTTCTTATCTGAAGAAATCTTCAGGATATGAAGAATGAGCGAGTCTGATGCGTGTGTTCAGGCTTTTGTCTCTGGATTTTGTATCAGCGTTGGCCGTGGAATGTTGGGGAGGCCTAATGGGCCATGGACGAATCTTGCTCTCTGTGGACTTGGCCCGATCCCAATTGTTTTTCGTCAATCTGGGATGGGAGGACTCCTTTCAGGTTTGTTACCTCAGGTGTCCCACCAAAAGAGGAATTCCAAAGCAGAGACCTGGGGAAGAGTGAAGGGACAACCCGAACTATGGTTAAAAATTGGGGCCTGGGTCATGGCAAGCCCAATATGCTGTCTCTCCATCCAGCCACTGAGAGGCCTTACCTGAGGACTGGGCTCAGGCTGAGGGACACAATGTGTGTTTGTGACCATTGTGGCCCGCAAGCATGGGCGGGGCCTCTTGGGCCACACTGGTTTCAATGACACTGAACCTTGGACAACATGCCAACCACAAGTTTTCTTGCCATGGGGAAAGAGTTCTGTTTTCTGCATCATTTTCAAACCGGGGCCGTGATTGGAGATAAGGTCTAAGTTCTGCAGCCTAAAATGGGGGTTGAGAAGATATGACGACCTAAGGCCATGGTGGTTCCGATGTGCTCATTGTGCGGCCAGCTGCCTGGGTGGGGCCAGGAGGTCCAGGCACAGGCCTTGTCTGAAAGTGCATTAGTGCCCAGGTCAGCCTATATATTTGGGGTACAGCCGAATTTCGTGCATGTTTATCCTCATTTGTGATTTCTGGGTAGCCCCAGAGCCAATGTTTTTCTTCTGGATGGCAGGCAGACTGCTGCATTGTAGTTCTGGATTGCCAAACTGGAGGGCTTGTGGGCCAGTAGTCTGAGGACGGAAGTCTGAGAACCCAAGCTATGCCTAGGTTTCTGGGTGAGGCTATGGCAGGCACAATCTACAGACCTGAATCGAGATCTCGTGCATATGAAGTGAGGGCGAGGATCAGACGATCGCTCAGGTTGGACATTCTGTCCCTGATGGCCCCTTCTTGAAGGGGAGGTGGATCACGAGGCCATGGGTGTTTTCCCACGATGGGAGTTGTGAGAAGCTCCCAACTTCAAAGATTCTTCTGCAGGACAATTCAGACCTGTTGGGTGGCTCCAGGTCAACGATTCTAAGGTGGGTTCTAAGGATGGATGGCTGGGTAGCCCACCTCGCATTCCAATTGTCCCCAAGCAACAAGACAGTTTAGATCTGCTGGATCTGGGGAGCAACCGAGGAGACTGTGTTGAAATGGACACTCCGGGGGATGTGTCCTAATATGATTTAGTGTCTATGGAGACATTGGAATGAAGCGGTGGCACTGGGGCCCTGAACGGTTCTCCTAAACACAGGCTTTAACACAGCTCCATTGTGCAAGTTTCCCATGTGTAGATGAGATTTGTTCTGATGGGTGAGTCAAGAAACAGCCATATGCTGATATTGAAATCCAGCCCTCTGAGGAGAGATGCCTGGAATCGAAAGCAATGGATCCGATAGGTGCCAAGGGGCCTGTTCATTCCTTTTTACCTCTGGGGACATCAGTCTACGGGTCTGAGTGCAGGGAGGTGCTCAGATGGGCCACATTGCCCCTGTTTGTCCTGGAAAGCCACAAATATTGGGATGGCCTCAGGGACTTTTGAGGTTTATCCTATTAGTAGGGTTGTGGCCATTGGAATGGGCACATACAATTCCTTGGAGAGGGCAAGCACAGTCGTCAGGTTTGGCTCCAGGCGCTTGAGCCTGTAGGGTGTGTAGGCCAGGGCTGTTTGGAGAGTTGTCTGAAAACACAAACTCGGCTTATGTTTCGGGTCATAGGTATGGCAAGACTGATCTACAGACCATGAGGAGATCTCTTCGGGATATGAAAAAAGGTAAACTGTGAGGCTCTTGCTCAAGTTTTTGTCTCTGGGGGCACCTGGGTGGCTCAGTGGGTTAAGCCGCTGCCTTCGGCTCTGGTCATGATCTCGGGGTCCTGGGCTCGAGTCCCGCATCGGGCTCTCTGCTCGGCAGGGAGCCTGCTTCCCTCTCTCTCTCTCTGCCTGCCTCTCCATCTCCTTGTGATTTCTCTCTGTCAAAAAAATAAATAAAATCTTTAAAAAAAAAAAAGTTTTTGTCTCTGGATATCGTGTCACTCATGGTTGTGAAATTTCCGGGTGACTTCATGGGAAATGGACGAGTCTTACTCTCTGGGGGTTTGGCCCCGTCCAAAGAGTTTGGGGTCATTCTGTGGGATGGAAGAAGTCCGTTGTTCTGTTGTTGTTGATTTGTTTTATTTTGGTTTTCAACCTCAGGTGTCCCACCAAATGAGGGATTCCAGAGTATAGCACTCGGGAGGTGCACAGGACAACCAGAGATCTGGTTAAAAATTGGGGCCTAGAACATGTCAAGCCCATTATGACATCTAATGGTGCAGCCACTGATAGGACGTACTAGAGGACAGGACTCACGCTGAGGGTCACAATGCGTGTTTATGCCCTCGTCGCACTCAAGAATGGGCGGGGATCAGGGTGAATGATGGTTTATCCTACACTGAACGTTGGTTTTGTCTCTGGATATCGTGTCACTCATGGTCGTGATAATTCCGGGTGACTTCATGGGAAATGGATGAGTCTTAGTCTCTGGGGTTTGGCCCCGTTCAAAGAGTTTGGGGTCATTCTGTGGTATGGAAGTAGTCCATTGTTCTGTTGCTCTTGATTTGTTTTGTTTTGTTTTTTCAACCAAAGGTGTCCGGCCAAATGAGGGATTCCAGAGTAGAACCCTGTGCGGGGCGACTGGACAACCAGAAATTGGATAAATATTGGGGCCTAGGGACATGTCAAGCCCATTATGACATCTAATGGTCCAGCCACTGAGAGGACCTACTAGAGGACAGGACTCACACTGAGGTTCACAATGCGTGTTTATGCCCTCGTCGTACTGAAGAATGGGCGGGGCCTCAGGGTGAATGCTGGTGTCTCCTAGACTGAACGTTGGAGAACATGCCAACCCCAAGGTTTCTTGCCATGGGGAAAGAGTTCTGATTTCTGCATCATTTTCAAACCCGGGCCGTGATTGGAGATAAGGTCTAGGTTCTGTAGCCTGAAAACCGAGGTAGGGAAGAGATGACGACCTAAGGCCATGGCGGGTCCGATGTGCTCAGTGTGCGGCCAGCTCTCTGGGTGGGGCCAGGAGGTCCAGGCTCAGGCTGTATCAGAAAGGGCATTAGTGCCTATGTCAGCCTATATATTTGGGGTACAGCCGAATGGCGTGCAGGTTGATCCTCATTTGTGGTTTCTGGGTAGCCCCAGAGGGCAATGTTTTTCTTCTGGAGGGCAAGCAGAGTGCTGCATTGTAGTTCTGGATTGCCAAAGTGGAGGGCTTGTGGGCCAGTCGTCTGAGGACGGAAGTCTGAGAAACCAAGCTAGGCCTAGGTTTCTGGGTGAGGCTATGGCAGGCACAATCTACAGACCTGAATCGAGATCTCCTGCATCTGAATTCAGGGCGAGGTCAGATGATCGCTCAGGTTGGACAGTCTGTCCCTGATGGCCCCTTCTTGAATGGGGAGTGGATCACGAGGCCATGCGGGTTTTCCCACGATGGGAGTTGTGAGAAGCTCCCAACTGCAAAGATCCTTCTGCAGGAAAATTGAGACCTGGTGGTTGGCTAGAGGTCAACGATTCCGAGCACGGTTCTAAGGATGATGGCTGGGTAGCCCACCTCGCATTACAATTGTCTCCAAGCAACAAGACAGGTTAGATCTGCCTGATCTGGGGGAGCAACCGAGGAGGCTGAATTGAGATGGACTCTAACGTGGATGTGTCCTAATATAATTTTGTGTCTATGGAGACCTTTGAATTAAGCGGTGGCACTGGGGCCCTGAAGGGTTCTCCTAAAGAGAGGCTTTCACACAGCTCCATCGTGCAAGTTTCCCATGTGTAGATGAGATTTGTTCTGATGGGTGAGTCAAGAAACAGCCATATGCTGTTATTGAAATCCAGGCCTCTGAGGAGAAATGCCTGGAAGCCAAAAGAATATATATGATAGTTGCCTAGGGTCCTGTTCGTTCCTTTTACCTCTGGGGACATCAGTCTACGGGTCTGAGTGCAGGTAGGTGCTCAGATGGGCTCAGATTGCCCCTGTTTGTCCTGGGAAGCCACAAATATTGGGATGGCCTCAGGGACTTTGGAGGTTTATCCTATTAGTAGGTTTGTGGCCATTGAAATGGGCACATACAATTCCCTTGGAGAGGGCAAGCACAGTCATTAGGTTTGGCTCCAGGGGCCTGAGCCTGTAGGTTGTGTAGGCCAGGGCTGTTTGGACATTTGTCTGAAAACACAAATTCGGCTTATGTTTCAGGTCATAGGTATGGCAGGAGTGATGAACGGACCATGAAGAGAACACTTTGGGATATGAAAAAAGGGCGAGTGTGAGGCTCTTGCTCAAGTTTTTGTCTCTGGATATCGTGTCACCCATGGTCGTGAAAGTTCCGGGTGACTTCATGGGAAATGAACGAGTCTTAATTATTGGAGGTTTGGCCCCGTCCAAAGAGTTTGGGGTCATTCTGTGGGATGGAAGAAGTCCGTTTTTTTTTTGTTGTTGTTGATTCGTTTTGTTTTGTTTTTTTTCAACCTCAGGTGTCCACCAAATGAGGGATTCCAGATTAGAGCCCTGGGGAGTGGTGACTGTACAACCAGAAATCTGGTAAAAAACTGTGGTCTAGGGACATGTCAAGCCCATTATGACATCTAATGGTCCATCCACTGAGAGGACTTACTAGAGGACAGGAATCATGCTGAGGGTCACAATGCGTGTTTATGCCCTCGTCGCACTCAAGATTGGGCGGGACCTCAGGGTGAATGCTGGTTTCTCCTATACTGAACGTAGGACATCATGGCAACCACAAGGTTTCTTGCCATGGGTAAGCAGGTCTTCTGATTTCTACATCACAGTCACCGCTGGGCAGTGATTGGAGATAAGGTCTAGGTTCTGAAGCCTGAAAACTGAGGTAGGGAAGAGATGATGACCTAAGACCATGACGGTTCTGATGTGCTCAGTGTGCGGTCAGCTGTCTGGGTGTTGCTCAGGAGGTCCCGGCTCAGGTGTGTCAGACAGTGCATTACTGCCCAGGTTAGACTATATAATTTGGGTACATTCGAGTGCCGTGTAGGTTAATTTTCATTTAATGTGCCCGGGCAGCTCATTATGCAATATATTTTTTCTAGAGGGTAGGCAGAGTGCTGCAATGATTATCCGGAATTGCCAAACTTGTGGGCTTCGGTGCCAGGAGTGTGAGGATGGAAGTCTGATAACACAAGCTAGACTTGGGTTTCAGGGCGAGGGCATGCCATGTACCCCCTGAAGATCTGAAGCAATATCTCATGCATCTGAAGTCAGAGCCAGGATCAGATGTTGGCTCAGCTTGGCTTTTCTGTTCATGACGGCCCCTTCATGAAGGGAGCGGATTCTCGAGAGCGAAGAGGTTTTCCCACGTTGGGAGTGGTGGGATGCCCCCTCCCAGGATTCCTTCTGTGGGACAATTGAGACCTGTTGGACAGCTCCAGGACATCCCATATGGATGAGTCCAGACCATCGTTCGAAGATGGATGCCTTGGAAGCCCGCCTCGCATTCCAATTGTCTCCTAGCGACAAGACAGTTTAGATCTGAAGGTTCTGTGGAAGCAACCGGGGTGGCTGAGTTGAAATGGACTTTCCTGAGGATGGGTCTAATGTGTGTTTGTGTCCATGAGGGCCTTGGAATGGGGCGGTGGCACCGGGACCCTGAAGTATTGTCCTAAGCTTTTGACATAGCTCCCATGCTGAAGTTTCCTTGTGGAGACGAGTTTTGTTCTGATGGGTGCCTCAGGAAAACCCCAATGCTGGTATTGGAATCCAGGGTTTTGAGGAGACATGCCTGTAAACCAAAGCAATGGATCTGATTTTGGCCTAGGGTCCTGTCTGCTTCAATCTTCTTCTCTGGGGACATCCATCTAGGTATGAGTGGAGGTAGATGCTCAGCTGGTGTCAGACTGCCGTTTTTTGTCCCGGGCGACCTATACTATTGGGATGGCCTCTGTGACTTTGGAGGGTTCTCCTAATTTGTACGATTTTGGACAATGGAATGGGCAGAATTCCCATGGATTAGGTAGGCACAGTCCTAATGTGTGGCTCCAGGGTCCCCAACCTGGATGGGGTGTGGCCCAGGACTTTGAGGACAGAAGTCTGAAAACACAACTCAGCTTATTTTTGGGGACGTAGGTATGGCAGGCCCGATCTACAAAACCATGAGAAGACATCTTCAGGATATAAAGATAGTGCGAGTCTGAGGCGCTTGCTCAGGCTTTTGTCGCTGGATTTTGTTTCAGCGATGGCCGTGGAATGTCGAGGAGGCCTCATGGGCCATGGACGAATCGTCCTATCTGTAGATTTGGCCCGATCCCAATTGTTTTTCGTCAATCTGTTGGACGGAGGACTCCTTTCAGCGTTGTTACATCAGGTGTCCCACCAAAAGAGGAATTCCAAAGCATAGGCCTGGGGAAGAGTGAAGGGACAACCCGAACTATGGTTAAAAATAGGGGCCTATGGGCATGGCAAGCCCAATATGCTGTCTCTTCATACAGCTACTGAGAGACCTTACCTGAGGACAGGGCTAAGGTTGAGGGTCACAATGTGAGTGTGCCACCTATGTGGCCCGCGAGCAATAGCGGGGCCTCATCGGACAAACAGGTTTCCACTACACTGAATGTTGGACAACAAGCCAACCACAAGGTTCTTGCCATTGGGAAGGAGTTCGGATTTCTGCATCATTTTCAAACCTGGGCAGTGATTGGAGATAAGGTCTAGGATCTGAATCCTGAAAACCGAGGTTGGGTATATATAACGACCTAAGGCATTGGCTGGTCCGATGTGTTCAGTGAGCGGCAAGCTCTCTGGGTGGGGCCAGGAGGTCCAGGCTCAGGCTCTGTCAGAAAGGGCATTATTGCCCAGGTCAGCCTATATATTTTGGGTACAGCCAAGTGGCGTGCAGGTTGATCTTCATTTGGGGTTTCTGGGTAGCCTCAGAAGGCAATGTTTTTCTTCTGGAGGGCAGGCAGAGTGCTGCATTATAATACTGGATTGCCAATCTGGAGGGCTTGTGGGCCATTAGTCTGAGGCCGGAAGTCTGAGGACACAAGCTAGGCTTAGGTTTCTGGGTGAGGACCTGGCAGGCACAATATACAGACCTGAATCGAGATCTCGTGCATCTGAATTCAGGGTGAGGATCAGACTATTTATCAGGTTGGACCTTATGTCCCTGATGGCCCCTTCATGAAGGGGGGGGGGATCACGAGGCCATGGGTGTTTCTAACATGGGAGTTGTGAGAAGCTCACAACTGCAAAGATTCTTCAGCAGGACAATTGAGACCTGTTGGTTGGCTCCAGGCCAATGATTCCAAGCAGGGTTCTAATGATGGATGGCTGCGTAGCCCACCTCGCATTCCAATGGTCTCCTAGCAACAAGACAAGTTAGATCTGCTGGATCTCGCGGAGCCACCGAATATGTTGAGTTGAATTGGACTCTCCCGTTGATGTGTCCTAATATTATTTTGTGTCTATGGAGACCTTGGAATGAAGCGGTGGCAATGGGGCCCTGAAGGGTTCTCCTAAAAAGAGGCTTTGACACACCTCCCACATGGAAGTTTCCCATGTGTAGATGAGTTTTGTTCTGATTGGTGAGTCAAGAAACAGCCATATTCTGGTACTGAAATCTGAGGAAGATGCCTGGAAACCAAAGCAATGGATCCGATTAGGGCCTAGGGCCTATTCGTTCCTTTTTACCTCTGGGGATATCAGTCTACGAGTCTGAGTGCAGGTAGGTTCTCAGATGGGCTCAGATTCCTCCTGTTTGTCAAGGGAAGCCACAAATATTGGGATGGCCTCAGGGAATTTGGAGGTTTATCCTATTAGTAGGGTTGTGGCCATTGGAATGGGCACACAGAATTCCCTTGGAGAGGGATAGTACAATCCTCAGTTGGCTCCAGGGGCCTGAGCCTGTAAGGTGTGTAGGCCTGGGCTGTTGGACAGTTGTCTGAAAACAGAAACTCGGCTTATGTTTCGGGTCATCGGTAGGGCAGGACTGATCTACAGACCATGAGGAGAACCTTTCGGGATATGAAAAAAGGGCGAGTGTGAGGCTCTTGCTCAAGTGTTTATCTCTGGATATCGTTCCATTCATCGTCATGAAATATCCGGGTGACTTCATGGGAAATGGGCGAATCTTACTCTCTGGGGGTTGGCCCCGTCCAAAGAGTTTGGGGTCATTATGTGGGGTGGAAGAATCCGTTTTTTTGTTGTTGTTGTTTTGTTTTGTTTTGTTTTTCAAACTCAGTTGTCCCACCAAATGAGGGATTCCAGTGTAGAGCCCTGGGGAGGGGCGATTGGACAACCAGAAATCTGGTTTAAATTTGGGGCCTAGGGACATGTCAAGCCCATTATGACATCTAATGGTCCAGCCACTGAGAGGACGTACTAGATGACAGGACTCACGCTGTGGGACACAATGCGTGTTTAAGCCCTCGTCGCATTCAAGAATGGGCGGGGCCTCAGGGTGAATGGGGGTTTCTCCTACACTGAACGTTGGACAACATGCCAACCACAAGGTTTCTTGCCATGGGTAAGGAAAAGTTCTGATTTCTGCATCACAGTCACCCCTGGGCAGTGATCGGAAATAAGGTCTAGGTTCTGAAGGCTGAAAACTGAGGTAGGGAAGAGATGATGACCTAAGGCCATGGTGGGTCTGATGTGCTCAGTGTGCGGTCAGCTGTCTGGGTGTGGTCACGAGGTCCGAGCTCAGGTTGTCAGACAGTGCATTAGTGCCCAGGTTAGAATATACATTTTGGGTGCCTTCGAGTACCATGTAGGCTCTTATCTGAAGAACTCTTCAGGATATGTAGAATGAGCGAGTCTGAGGCACGTGCTCAGGCTTTTGTCTCTGGATTTTGTATCAGCGATGGCCATGGAATGTTGGGGAGGCCTCATGGGCGATGGACGAATCTTGCTCTCAGTGGATATGGCCCGATACAAATGGTTTTTCGTCAATCTGTGGGATGGGAGGACTCCTTTCAGGTTTGTTACCTCAGGTGTCCCACCAAAAGAGGAATTCCAAAGCAGAGCCCTGAGGAAGAGTGAAGGGACAACCCGAACTATGGTTAAAAATTTGGGACTAGGGGCATGGCAAGCCCAATATGCTGTCTCTCCATCCAGCCACTGGGAGGCCTTACCTGAGGACTGGTCTCAGGCTGAGGGTCACAATGTGTGTTTTTGGCCAATCTGGCACGCAAGCATGAGCGGGGCCTCATGGGCCACACTGGTTTCAACTACACTGAACCTTGGACAACATGCCACCACAAGGTTTCTTGCCATGGGGAAAGAGTTCTGATTTCTGCATCATTTTCAAACCCGGGCTGTGATTAGAGAAAAGGTCTAGGTTCTGAAGCCTGAAAACCGAGGTTGAGAAGAGATGAGGATCTAAGGCCATGGCGGGTCCGATGTGTCAGTGTGAGGCCAGCTGTCTGGGTGAGGCCAGGAGGTCCAGGCTCAGGCTGTGTCAGAAAGGGCATTAGTGCCCAGGTCAGCCTATATATTTGGGGTACAGCCGAATGGCGTGCAGGTTAATCCTCATTTGGGGTTTCTGGGTAGCCCCAGAGGGCATGTTTTTCTTCTGGAGTGCAGGCAGAGTGCTGCATTGTAGTTCTGGAGTGCCAAACTGGAGGGCTTGTGGGCCAGTAGTCGGAGGACGGAAGTCTGAGAAACCAAGCTAGGCCTAGGATTCCTGGTGAGGGTATGGCAGGCACAATCTACAGACCTGAATCGATATCTCGTGCATCTGAAGTCAGGGCGAAAATCAGACGATTGCTCAGGTTGGACATTCTGTCCCTGATGGCCCCTTCTTGAAGGGGGTGGATCACGAGGCCATGGGTGTTTTCCCACTTTCGGAGTTGTGAGAAGCTCCCAACTGCAAAGATTCTTCTGCAGGACCATTGCGACCTGTTGGTTGGCTCCAGGACAATAATTCCGAGCAGGTTCTAAGGATGGATGGCTGGGTAGCCCACTTCGCATTCCATTTGTCTCCACACAACAAGACAGGTTAGATCTGCTGGATCTGGGGAAGCAACCGAGGAGGCTGAGTTGAAATGGACTCTCCCGTGGATGTGTCCTAATATGGTTTTGCGTCTATGGAGACCTTGGAATGAAGCGGTGGCACTGGGGACCTGAAGGGTTCTCTTAAAAAGAGGCTTTCACACAGCTCCTTCGTGCAAGTTTCCCATGTGTAGATGAGATTTGTTCTGATGGGTGAGTCAAGAAACAGCCATATGCTGTTATTGAAATCCAGGCCTCTGAGGAGAGATGCCTGGAAGCAAAACCAATGGATCCGATAGGTGCCTAGGGGCCTGTTCGTTCCTTTTTACCTCTGGGGATATCAGTCTATGGGTCTGAGTGCCGGTAGGTGCTCAGATGGGCCCAGATTGCCCCTGTTTGTCCTGGGAAGCCACAAATATTGGGATGGCCTCAGGGACTTTTGAGGTTTATCCTATTAGTAGGGTTGTGTCCATTGGAATGGGCACATACAATTCCTTGGAGAGGGCAAAAGCAGTCGTCAGGTTAGGCCCCAGGGGCCTGAGCCTGTAGGGTGTGTAAGCCAGGGCTGTTTGAACAGTTGTCTGAAAACATAAACTCGGCTTATGTTTCGGGTCATAGGTATGGCAGAACTGATCTACGGACCATGAGGAGAACTCTTCGGGATATGAAAAAAGGGCGAGTGTGAGGCTCTTGCTCAAGTTTTGTCTCTGGATATCGTGTCACTCATGGTCGTGAAATTTCCGGGTGACTTCATGGGAAATGGACAAGTCTTACTCTCTGGGGGTTGGCCCCGTCCAAAGAGTTTGGGGTCATGCTGTGGAATGGAAGAAGTCCGTTGTTCTGTTGCTGTTGATTTGTTTTGTTTTGTTTTTCACCTCAGGTGTCCCACTAAATGAGGGATTCCAGAGTAGGGCCCTGGGGAGGGGCGACTGGATCACCAGAAATCTGGTTAAAAATTGTGGCCTAGCGACATGACAAGCCCATTATGACATCTAATGTTCCAGCCACTGAGAGGACGTACTAGAGTACAGGACTCACACTGAGGTTCACAATGCGTGTTTATGCCCTCCTCGCACTCAAGAATGGGCGGGGCCTCAGGTTGAATGCCTGTTTCTCCTACACTGAACGTTGGACAACATGCCGACCACAAGGTTTCTTGCCATGGGTAAGGAAGAGTTCTTATTTCTGCATCACAGTCACCCCTGGGCAGTGATTGGTATAAGGTCGAGGTTCTAAAGCCTGAAAACTGAGGTAGGGAAGAGATGACGACCTAAGGCCATGGCGGGTCTGATGTGCTCAGTGTGCGGCCAGCTGTCTGGGTGGGGCCAGGAGGTCCAGGCTCAGGCTGTGTCAGAAAGGGCATTAGTGCCCAGGTCAGCCTATATATTTGGGGTACAGCCAAATGGCGTGCAGGTTGATCCTCATTGGGGTTTTCTGGGAAGTCCCAGAGGGCAATGTTTACTTCTGGAGGGTAGGCAGAGTGCTGAAGTGTAGTCTGGATTGCCAAACTGGAAGGCTTGTGGGCCAGTAGTCTGAGGACGGAAGTCTGAGAACCCAAGCTAGGCCTAGGATTATGGGTGAGTATATGGCAGGCACAATCTACAGACCTGAATCGAGATCTCGTGCATCTGAAGTCAGGGCAAGGATCAGACGAACGCTCAGGTTGGAAATTCTGTCCCTGATGGCCCCTTCTTGAAGGGGTTGTGGATCACGAGGCCCTGGGGGATTTCCCACGATGGGAGTTGTGAGAAGCTCCCAACTGCAAAGATTCTTCTGCAGGACAATTGAAACCTGTTGGTTGGCTCCAGGACAACATTTCCGAGCAGGGTTCTATGGATGGATTGCTGAGTAGCCCACCTCGCATTCCAATTGTCTGCACGCAACAAGACAGGTTAGATCTGCTGGATCTGGGGGAGCAACCGAGGAGGCTGAGTTGAAATGGACTCTGCGGTGGATGTGTCCTAATATGATTTTGTGTCTATGGAGACCTTGGAAAGAAGCGGTGGCACTGGGGCCCTGAAGGGTTCTCCTAATGAGAGGCTTTCACACACCTCCATCGTGCAAGTTTCCCATGTGTCGATGAGATTCGTTCTGATGGGTGAGTCAAGATACAGCCATATGCTGTTATTGAAATCCAGGCCTCTGAGGAGAGATGCCTGGAAGCCAAACCAATGGATCCGATAGTTGGCTAGGGTCCTGTTCGTTCCTTTTTACCTCTGGGGACATCAGTCTATGGGTCTGAGGGCAAGTTGGTGCACCGATGGGCCGAGATTGCCCCTGTTTGGCGTGGGAAGCCACAAATATTGGGATGGCCACAGGGACTTTGGAGGTTTATCATATTAGTAGGGTTCTGGGCATTGGAATGGGCACATACAATTCCCTTGGAGAGGGCAAGCACAGTCGTCAGGTTTGGCTCCAGGGGCCTGAGCCTGTAGGGTGTGTAAGCCAGGGCTGTTTGAACAGTTGTCTGAAAACACAAAATCGGCTTATGTTACACGTTATAGGTATGGCAGAACTGATCTACGGACCATGAGGTGAACTCTTCGGATATGAAAAAAGGGCGAGTGTGAGGCTCTTGCTCAAGTTTTTGTCTCTGGATATCTTGTCATTCATGGTCGTGATATTTCCGGGTGACTTCATGGGAAATGGATGAGTCTTACTCTCTGGGGGTTTGGCCCCGTCCAAAGAGTTTGGGGTCATTCTGTGGGATGGAAGAAGTCCGTTGTTCTGTTGTTGTTGATATGTTTTATTTTGGTTTTCAACCTCAGGTGTCCCACCAAATGAGGGATTCCAGAGTATAGCACTCGGGAGGTGCACAGGACAACCAGAGATCTGGTTAAAAATTGGGGCCTAGAACATGTCAAGCCCATTATGACATCTAATGGTGCAGCCACTGATAGGACGTACTAGAGGACAGGACTCACGCTGAGGGTCACAATGCGTGTTTATGCCCTCGTCGCACTCAAGAATGGGCGGGGATCAGGGTGAATGATGGTTTATCCTACACTGAACGTTGGTTTTGTCTCTGGATATCGTGTCACTCATGGTCGTGATAATTCCGGGTGACTTCATGGGAAATGGATGAGTCTTAGTCTCTGGGGTTTGGCCCCGTTCAAAGAGTTTGGGGTCATTCTGTGGTATGGAAGTAGTCCATTGTTCTGTTGCTCTTGATTTGTTTTGTTTTGTTTTTCAACCAAAGGTGTCCGGCCAAATGAGGGATTCCAGAGTAGAACCCTGTGCGGGGCGACTGGACAACCAGAAATTGGATAAATATTGGGGCCTAGGGACATGTCAAGCCCATTATGACATCTAATGGTCCAGCCACTGAGAGGACCTACTAGAGGACAGGACTCACACTGAGGTTCACAATGCGTGTTTATGCCCTCGTCGTACTGAAGAATGGGCGGGGCCTCAGGGTGAATGCTGGTGTCTCCTAGACTGAACGTTGGAGAACATGCCAACCCCAAGGTTTCTTGCCATGGGGAAAGAGTTCTGATTTCTGCATCATTTTCAAACCCGGGCCGTGATTGGAGATAAGGTCTAGGTTCTGTAGCCTGAAAACCGAGGTAGGGAAGAGATGACGACCTAAGGCCATGGCGGGTCCGATGTGCTCAGTGTTCGGCCAGCTCTCTGGGTGGGGCCAGGAGGTCCAGGCTCAGGCTGTATCAGAAAGGGCATTAGTGCCTATGTCAGCCTATATATTTGGGGTACAGCCGAATGGCGTGCGGGTTGATCCTCATTTGTGGTTTCTGGGTAGCCCCAGAGGGCAATGTTTTTCTTCTGGAGGGCAAGCAGAGTGCTGCATTGTAGTTCTGGATTGCCAAAGTGGAGGGCTTGTGGGCCAGTCGTCTGAGGACGGAAGTCTGAGAAACCAAGCTAGGCCTAGGTTTCTGGGTGAGGCTATGGCAGGCACAATCTACAGACCTGAATCGAGATCTCCTGCATCTGAATTCAGGGCGAGGTCAGATGATCGCTTAGGTTGGACAGTCTGTCCCTGATGGCCCCTTCTTGAATGGGGAGTGGATCACGAGGCCATGCGGGTTTTCCCACGATGGGAGTTGTGAGAAGCTCCCAACTGCAAAGATCCTTCTGCAGGAAAATTGAGACCTGGTGGTTGGCTAGAGGTCAACGATTCCGAGCACGGTTCTAAGGATGATGGCTGGGTAGCCCACCTCGCATTATAATTGTCTCCAAGCAACAAGACAGGTTAGATCTGCCTGATCTGGGGGAGCAACCGAGGAGGCTGAATTGAGATGGACTCTAACGTGGATGTGTCCTAATATGATTTTGTGTCTATGGAGACCTTTGAATTAAGCGGTGGCACTGGGGCCCTGAAGGGTTCTCCTAAAGAGAGGCTTTCACACAGCTCCATCGTGCAAGTTTCCCATGTGTAGATGAGATTTGTTCTGATGGGTGAGTCAAGAAACAGCCATATGCTGTTATTGAAATCCAGGCCTCTGAGGAGAAATGCCTGGAAGCCAAAAGAATATATATGATAGTTGCCTAGGGTCCTGTTCGTTCCTTTTACCTCTGGGGACATCAGTCTACGGGTCTGAGTGCAGGTAGGTGCTCAGATGGGCTCAGATTGCCCCTGTTTGTCCTGGGAAGCCACAAATATTGGGATGGCCTCAGGGACTTTGGAGGTTTATCCTATTAGTAGGTTTGTGGCCATTGAAATGGGCACATACAATTCCCTTGGAGAGGGCAAGCACAGTCATTAGGTTTGGCTCCAGGGGCCTGAGCCTGTAGGTTGTGTAGGCCAGGGCTGTTTGGACATTTGTCTGAAAACACAAATTCGGCTTATGTTTCAGGTCATAGGTATGGCAGGAGTGATGAACGGACCATGAAGAGAACACTTTGGGATATGAAAAAAGGGCGAGTGTGAGGCTCTTGCTCAAGTTTTTGTCTCTGGATATCGTGTCACCCATGGTCGTGAAAGTTCCGGGTGACTTCATGGGAAATGAACGAGTCTTAATTATTGGAGGTTTGGCCCCGTCCAAAGAGTTTGGGGTCATTCTGTGGGATGGAAGAAGTCCGTTTTTTTTGTTGTTGTTGATTCGTTTTGTTTTGTTTTTCAACCTCAGGTGTCCACCAAATGAGGGATTCCAGATTAGAGCCCTGGGGAGTGGTGACTGTACAACCAGAAATCTGGTAAAAAACTGTGGTCTAGGGACATGTCAAGCCCATTATGACATCTAATGGTCCATCCACTGAGAGGACTTACTAGAGGACAGGAATCATGCTGAGGGTCACAATGCGTGTTTATGCCCTCGTCGCACTCAAGATTGGGCGGGACCTCAGGGTGAATGCTGGTTTCTCCTATACTGAACGTAGGACATCATGGCAACCACAAGGTTTCTTGCCATGGGTAAGCAGGTCTTCTGATTTCTACATCACAGTCACCGCTGGGCAGTGATTGGAGATAAGGTCTAGGTTCTGAAGCCTGAAAACTGAGGTAGGGAAGAGATGATGACCTAAGACCATGACGGGTCTGATGTGCTCAGTGTGCGGTCAGCTGTCTGGGTGTTGCTCAGGAGGTCCCGGCTCAGGTGTGTCAGACAGTGCATTACTGCCCAGGTTAGACTATATAATTTGGGTACATTCGAGTGCCGTGTAGGTTAATTTTCATTTAATGTGCCCGGGCAGCTCATTATGCAATATATTTTTTTCTAGAGGGTAGGCAGAGTGCTGCAATGATTATCCGGAATTGCCAAACTTGTGGGCTTCGGTGCCAGGAGTGTGAGGATGGAAGTCTGATAACACAAGCTAGACTTGGGTTTCAGGGCGAGGGCATGCCATGTACCCCCTGAAGATCTGAAGCAATATCTCATGCATCTGAAGTCAGAGCCAGGATCAGATGTTGGCTCAGCTTGGCTTTTCTGTTCATGACGGCCCCTTCATGAAGGGAGCGGATTCTCGAGAGCGAAGAGGTTTTCCCACGTTGGGAGTGGTGGGATGCCCCCTCCCAGGATTCCTTCTGTGGGACAATTGAGACCTGTTGGACAGCTCCAGGACATCCCATATGGATGAGTCCAGACCATCGTTCGAAGATGGATGCCTTGGAAGCCCGCCTCGCATTCCAATTGTCTCCTAGCGACAAGACAGTTTAGATCTGAAGGTTCTGTGGAAGCAACCGGGGTGGCTGAGTTGAAATGGACTTTCCTGAGGATGGGTCTAATGTGTGTTTGTGTCCATGAGGGCCTTGGAATGGGGCGGTGGCACCGGGACCCTGAAGTATTGTCCTAAGCTTTTGACATAGCTCCCATGCTGAAGTTTCCTTGTGGAGACGAGTTTTGTTCTGATGGGTGCCTCAGGAAAACCCCAATGCTGGTATTGGAATCCAGGGTTTTGAGGAGACATGCCTGTAAACCAAAGCAATGGATCTGATTTTGGCCTAGGGTCCTGTCTGGTTCAATCTTCTTCTCTGGGGACATCCATCTAGGTATGAGTGGAGGTAGATGCTCAGCTGGTGTCAGACTGCCGTTTTTTGTCCCGGGCGACCTATACTATTGGGATGGCCTCTGTGACTTTGGAGGGTTCTCCTAATTTGTACGATTTTGGACAATGGAATGGGCAGAATTCCCATGGATTAGGTAGGCACAGTCCTAATGTGTGGCTCCAGGGTCCCCAACCTGGATGGGGTGTGGCCCAGGACTTTGAGGACAGAAGTCTGAAAACACAACTCAGCTTATTTTTGGGGACGTAGGTATGGCAGGCCCGATCTACAAACCATGAGAAGACATCTTCAGGATATAAAGATAGTGCGAGTCTGAGGCGCTTGCTCAGGCTTTTGTCGCTGGATTTTGTTTCAGCGATGGCCGTGGAATGTCGAGGAGGCCTCATGGGCCATGGACGAATCGTCCTATCTGTAGATTTGGCCCGATCCCAATTGTTTTTTGTCAATCTGTTGGACGGAGGACTCCTTTCAGCGTTGTTACATCAGGTGTCCCACCAAAAGAGGAATTCCAAAGCATAGGCCTGGGGAAGAGTGAAGGGACAACCCGAACTATGGTTAAAAATAGGGGCCTATGGGCATGGCAAGCCCAATATGCTGTCTCTTCATACAGCTACTGAGAGACCTTACCTGAGGACAGGGCTAAGGTTGAGGGTCACAATGTGAGTGTGCCACCTATGTGGCCCGCGAGCAATAGCGGGGCCTCATCGGACAAACAGGTTTCCACTACACTGAATGTTGGACAACAAGCCAACCACAAGGTTCTTGCCATTGGGAAGGAGTTCGGATTTCTGCATCATTTTCAAACCTGGGCAGTGATTGGAGATAAGGTCTAGGATCTGAATCCTGAAAACCGAGGTTGGGTATATATAACGACCTAAGGCATTGGCTGGTCCGATGTGTTCAGTGAGCGGCAAGCTCTCTCTGGGTGGGGCCAGGAGGTCCAGGCTCAGGCTCTGTCAGAAAGGGGGCATTATTGCCCAGGTCAGCCTATATATTTTGGGTACAGCCAAGTGGCGTGCAGGTTGATCTTCATTTGGGGTTTCTGGGTAGCCTCAGAAGGCAATGTTTTTCTTCTGGAGGGCAGGCAGAGTGCTGCATTATAATACTGGATTGCCAATCTGGAGGGCTTGTGGGCCATTAGTCTGAGGCCGGAAGTCTGAGGACACAAGCTAGGCTTAGGTTTCTGGGTGAGGACCTGGCAGGCACAATATACAGACCTGAATCGAGATCTCGTGCATCTGAATTCAGGGTGAGGATCAGACTATTTATCAGTTGGGACCTTATGTCCCTGATGGCCCCTTCATGAAGGGGGGGGGGATCACGAGGCCATGGGTGTTTCTAACATGGGAGTTGTGAGAAGCTCACAACTGCAAAGATTCTTCAGCAGGACAATTGAGACCTGTTGGTTGGCTCCAGGCCAATGATTCCAAGCAGGGTTCTAATGATGGATGGCTGCGTAGCCCACCTCGCATTCCAATGGTCTCCTAGCAACAAGACAAGTTAGATCTGCTGGATCTCGCGGAGCCACCGAATATGTTGAGTTGAATTGGACTCTCCCGTTGATGTGTCCTAATATTATTTTGTGTCTATGGAGACCTTGGAATGAAGCGGTGGCAATGGGGCCCTGAAGGGTTCTCCTAAAAAGAGGGCTTGACACACCTCCCACATGGAAGTTTCCCATGTGTAGATGAGTTTTGTTCTGATTGGTGAGTCAAGAAACAGCCATATTCTGGTACTGAAATCTGAGGAAGATGCCTGGAAACCAAAGCAATGGATCCGATTAGGGCCTAGGGCCTATTCGTTCCTTTTTACCTCTGGGGATATCAGTCTACGAGTCTGAGTGCAGGTAGGTTCTCAGATGGGCTCAGATTCCTCCTGTTTGTCAAGGGAAGCCACAAATATTGGGATGGCCTCAGGGAATTTGGAGGTTTATCCTATTAGTAGGGTTGTGGCCATTGGAATGGGCACACAGAATTCCCTTGGAGAGGGATAGTACAATCCTCAGTTGGCTCCAGGGGCCTGAGCCTGTAAGGTGTGTAGGCCTGGGCTGTTGGACAGTTGTCTGAAAACAGAAACTCGGCTTATGTTTCGGGTCATCGGTAGGGCAGGACTGATCTACAGACCATGAGGAGAACCTTTCGGGATATGAAAAAAAAAAGCGAGTGTGAGGCTCTTGCTCAAGTGTTTATCTCTGGATATCGTTCCATTCATCGTCATGAAATATCCGGGTGACTTCATGGGAAATGGGCGAATCTTACTCTCTGGGGGTTGGCCCCGTCCAAAGAGTTTGGGGTCATTATGTGGGGTGGAAGAATCCGTTTTTTTGTTGTTGTTGTTTTGTTTTGTTTTGTTTTTCAAACTCAGTTGTCCCACCAAATGAGGGATTCCAGTGTAGAGCCCTGGGGAGGGGCGATTGGACAACCAGAAATCTGGTTTAAATTTGGGGCCTAGGGACATGTCAAGCCCATTATGACATCTAATGGTCCAGCCACTGAGAGGACGTACTAGATGACAGGACTCACGCTGTGGGACACAATGCGTGTTTAAGCCCTCGTCGCATTCAAGAATGGGCGGGGCCTCAGGGTGAATGGGGGTTTCTCCTACACTGAACGTTGGACAACATGCCAACCACAAGGTTTCTTGCCATGGGTAAGGAAAAGTTCTGATTTCTGCATCACAGTCACCCCTGGGCAGTGATCGGAAATAAGGTCTAGGTTCTGAAGGCTGAAAACTGAGGTAGGGAAGAGATGATGACCTAAGGCCATGGTGGGTCTGATGTGCTCAGTGTGCGGTCAGCTGTCTGGGTGTGGTCACGAGGTCCGAGCTCAGGTTGTCAGTGCATTAGTGCCCAGGTTAGAATATACATTTTGGGTGCCTTCGAGTACCATGTAGGCTCTTATCTGAAGAACTCTTCAGGATATGTAGAATGAGCGAGTCTGAGGCACGTGCTCAGGCTTTTGTCTCTGGATTTTGTATCAGCGATGGCCATGGAATGTTGGGGAGGCCTCATGGGCGATGGACGAATCTTGCTCTCAGTGGATATGGCCCGATACAAATGGTTTTTCGTCAATCTGTGGGATGGGAGGACTCCTTTCAGGTTTGTTACCTCAGGTGTCCCACCAAAAGAGGAATTCCAAAGCAGAGCCCTGAGGAAGAGTGAAGGGACAACCCGAACTATGGTTAAAAATTTGGGACTAGGGGCATGGCAAGCCCAATATGCTGTCTCTCCATCCAGCCACTGGGAGGCCTTACCTGAGGACTGGTCTCAGGCTGAGGGTCACAATGTGTGTTTTTGGCCAATCTGGCACGCAAGCATGAGCGGGGCCTCATGGGCCACACTGGTTTCAACTACACTGAACCTTGGACAACATGCCACCACAAGGTTTCTTGCCATGGGGAAAGAGTTCTGATTTCTGCATCATTTTTCAAACCCGGGCTGTGATTAGAGAAAAGGTCTAGGTTCTGAAGCCTGAAAACCGAGGTTGAGAAGAGATGAGGATCTAAGGCCATGGCGGGTCCGATGTGTCAGTGTGAGGCCAGCTGTCTGGGTGAGGCCAGGAGGTCCAGGCTCAGGCTGTGTCAGAAAGGGCATTAGTGCCCAGGTCAGCCTATATATTTGGGGTACAGCCGAATGGCGTGCAGGTTAATCCTCATTTGGGGTTTCTGGGTAGCCCCAGAGGGCATGTTTTTCTTCTGGAGTGCAGGCAGAGTGCTGCATTGTAGTTCTGGAGTGCCAAACTGGAGGGCTTGTGGGCCAGTAGTCGGAGGACGGAAGTCTGAGAAACCAAGCTAGGCCTAGGATTCCTGGTGAGGGTATGGCAGGCACAATCTACAGACCTGAATCGATATCTCGTGCATCTGAAGTCAGGGCGAAAATCAGACGATTGCTCAGGTTGGACATTCTGTCCCTGATGGCCCCTTCTTGAAGGGGGTGGATCACGAGGCCATGGGTGTTTTCCCACTTTCGGAGTTGTGAGAAGCTCCCAACTGCAAAGATTCTTCTGCAGGACCATTGCGACCTGTTGGTTGGCTCCAGGACAATAATTCCGAGCAGGTTCTAAGGATGGATGGCTGGGTAGCCCACTTCGCATTCCATTTGTCTCCACACAACAAGACAGGTTAGATCTGCTGGATCTGGGGAAGCAACCGAGGAGGCTGAGTTGAAATGGACTCTCCCGTGGATGTGTCCTAATATGGTTTTGCGTCTATGGAGACCTTGGAATGAAGCGGTGGCACTGGGGACCTGAAGGGTTCTCTTAAAAAGAGGCTTTCACACAGCTCCTTCGTGCAAGTTTCCCATGTGTAGATGAGATTTGTTCTGATGGGTGAGTCAAGAAACAGCCATATGCTGTTATTGAAATCCAGGCCTCTGAGGAGAGATGCCTGGAAGCAAAACCAATGGATCCGATAGGTGCCTAGGGGCCTGTTCGTTCCTTTTTACCTCTGGGGATATCAGTCTATGGGTCTGAGTGCCGGTAGGTGCTCAGATGGGCCCAGATTGCCCCTGTTTGTCCTGGGAAGCCACAAATATTGGGATGGCCTCAGGGACTTTTGAGGTTTATCCTATTAGTAGGGTTGTGTCCATTGGAATGGGCACATACAATTCCTTGGAGAGGGCAAAAGCAGTCGTCAGGTTAGGCCCCAGGGGCCTGAGCCTGTAGGGTGTGTAAGCCAGGGCTGTTTGAACAGTTGTCTGAAAACATAAACTCGGCTTATGTTTCGGGTCATAGGTATGGCAGAACTGATCTACGGACCATGAGGAGAACTCTTCGGGATATGAAAAAAGGGCGAGTGTGAGGCTCTTGCTCAAGTTTTGTCTCTGGATATCGTGTCACTCATGGTCGTGAAATTTCCGGGTGACTTCATGGGAAATGGACAAGTCTTACTCTCTGGGGGTTGGCCCCGTCCAAAGAGTTTGGGGTCATGCTGTGGAATGGAAGAAGTCCGTTGTTCTGTTGCTGTTGATTTGTTTTGTTTTGTTTTTTTCACCTCAGGTGTCCCACTAAATGAGGGATTCCAGAGTAGGGCCCTGGGGAGGGGCGACTGGATCACCAGAAATCTGGTTAAAAATTGTGGCCTAGCGACATGACAAGCCCATTATGACATCTAATGTTCCAGCCACTGAGAGGACGTACTAGAGTACAGGACTCACACTGAGGTTCACAATGCGTGTTTATGCCCTCCTCGCACTCAAGAATGGGCGGGGCCTCAGGTTGAATGCCTGTGTCTCCTACACTGAACGTTGGACAACATGCCGACCACAAGGTTTCTTGCCATGGGTAAGGAAGAGTTCTTATTTCTGCATCACAGTCACCCCTGGGCAGTGATTGGTATAAGGTCGAGGTTCTAAAGCCTGAAAACTGAGGTAGGGAAGAGATGACGACCTAAGGCCATGGCGGGTCTGATGTGCTCAGTGTGCGGCCAGCTGTCTGGGTGGGGCCAGGAGGTCCAGGCTCAGGCTGTGTCAGAAAGGGCATTAGTGCCCAGGTCAGCCTATATATTTGGGGTACAGCCAAATGGCGTGCAGGTTGATCCTCATTGGGGTTTCTGGGAAGTCCCAGAGGGCAATGTTTACTTCTGGAGGGTAGGCAGAGTGCTGAAGTGTAGTCTGGATTGCCAAACTGGAAGGCTTGTGGGCCAGTAGTCTGAGGACGGAAGTCTGAGAACCCAAGCTAGGCCTAGGATTATGGGTGAGTATATGGCAGGCACAATCTACAGACCTGAATCGAGATCTCGTGCATCTGAAGTCAGGGCAAGGATCAGACGAACGCTCAGGTTGGAAATTCTGTCCCTGATGGCCCCTTCTTGAAGGGGTTGTGGATCACGAGGCCCTGGGGGATTTCCCACGATGGGAGTTGTGAGAAGCTCCCAACTGCAAAGATTCTTCTGCAGGACAATTGAAACCTGTTGGTTGGCTCCAGGACAACATTTCCGAGCAGGGTTCTATGGATGGATTGCTGAGTAGCCCACCTCGCATTCCAATTGTCTGCACGCAACAAGACAGGTTAGATCTGCTGGATCTGGGGGAGCAACCGAGGAGGCTGAGTTGAAATGGACTCTGCGGTGGATGTGTCCTAATATGATTTTGTGTCTATGGAGACCTTGGAAAGAAGCGGTGGCACTGGGGCCCTGAAGGGTTCTCCTAATGAGAGGCTTTCACACACCTCCATCGTGCAAGTTTCCCATGTGTCGATGAGATTCGTTCTGATGGGTGAGTCAAGATACAGCCATATGCTGTTATTGAAATCCAGGCCTCTGAGGAGAGATGCCTGGAAGCCAAACCAATGGATCCGATAGTTGGCTAGGGTCCTGTTCGTTCCTTTTTTACCTCTGGGGACATCAGTCTATGGGTCTGAGGGCAAGTTGGTGCACCGATGGGCCGAGATTGCCCCTGTTTGGCGTGGGAAGCCACAAATATTGGGATGGCCACAGGGACTTTGGAGGTTTATCATATTAGTAGGGTTGTGGGCATTGGAATGGGCACATACAATTCCCTTGGAGAGGGCAAGCACAGTCGTCAGGTTTGGCTCCAGGGGCCTGAGCCTGTAGGGTGTGTAAGCCAGGGCTGTTTGAACAGTTGTCTGAAAACACAAAATCGGCTTATGTTACACGTTATAGGTATGGCAGAACTGATCTACGGACCATGAGGTGAACTCTTCGGATATGAAAAAAGGGCGAGTGTGAGGCTCTTGCTCAAGTTTTTGTCTCTGGATATCTTGTCATTCATGGTCGTGATATTTCCGGGTGACTTCATGGGAAATGGATGAGTCTTACTCTCTGGGGGTTTGGCCCCGTCCAAAGAGTTTGGGGTCATTCTGTGGGATGGAAGAAGTCTGTTTTTCTGTTGTTGTTGATTTGTTTGGTTTGGTTTTTCAACCTCAGGTGCCCCACCAAATGAGAGATTCCAGAGTAGAGCCCTGGGGAGGGGCGACTGGACAACCAGAAATTCGGTTAAATATTTGGGCCTAGGGACATGTCAAACCCATTATGACATCTGATGGTCCAGCCACTGAGAGGACGTACTAGAGGACAGGACTCACGCTGAGGGTCACAATGCGTGTTTATGCCCTCGTCGCACTCAAGAATGGGCGGGGCTTCAGGGTGAAATCTGGTTTCTCCTACAATGAACGTTGGACAACATGCCAACCACAAGGTTTCTTGCCATGGGTAAGGAAGAGTTTTGATTTCTGCATCACAGTCACCCCTGGGCAGGGATAGGAGATAAGGTCTAGTTTCTGAAGCCTGAAAATTGAGGAAGGGAAGAGATGATGACCTAAGGCCTTGGCGGGTCTGATGTTCTCAGTGTGCGGTAAGCTGTCTGGGTGTTGTTGACGAGGTCCGGGCTCAGGTTGTCAGACAGTGCATTAGTGCCCAGGTTAGACTATATATTTTGGGTGCATTCGAGTGCCGTGTAGGTTCTGATCTGAAAACTCTTCAGGATATGAAGAATGAGCGAGTCTGAGGCGCGTGCTCATACTTTTGTCTCTGGATTTTGTATCAGCAATTGCGGTGGAATGTTGGGGAAGCCTCATGGCCATGGACGAATCTTGCTCTCTGTGGATTTGGCCCGATCCCAATTGTTTTTCGTCAATCTGTGGGATGGGAGGACTCCTTTCAGGTTTGTTACCTCAGGTGTCCCACCAAAAGAGGAATCCAAAGCAGAGCCCTGGGGAAGAGTGAAGGGACAACCCGAACTATGGTTAAAAATTGGTGCCTAGGGGCATAGCAAGCAAAATATGCTGTCTCTAGATACAGCCACTGAGAGGCCTTACCTGAAGACTGGGCTCAGGCTGAAGGTCACAATGTGTGTTTGTGACCAATGTGGCCCGCTAGCTTGGGCGAGGCCTCATGGGCCACACTTGTTTCAACTACACTGAACCTTGGACAACATGCCAACCACAAGGTTTCTTGCCATGGGGAAAGAGTTCTGATTTCTGCATCATTTTCAAACTGGGGCCGTGATTGGAGATAAGGTCTAGGTTCTGAAGCCTGAAAACCGAGGTTGAGAAGAGATGACGACCTAAGGCCATGGCGGGTCCGATGTGCTCAGTGTGCGGCCAGCTGTCTGGGTTGGGCCAGGAGGTCCAGGCTCAGACTGTGTCAGAAAGGGCATTAGTGCCCAGTTCAGCCTATATATTTGGGGTACAGCCGAATGGCGTGCAGGTTCATCCTCATTTGTGGTTTCTGGGTAGCCCCAAGGGCAATGTTTTTCTTCTGAAGGGCAGGCAGAGTGCTGCATTGTAGTTCTGGATTGCCAAACTGGAGGGCTTGTGGGCCAGTAGTCTGAGGACGGAATTCTGAGAACCCAAGTTAGCCTAGGTTTCTGAGTGAGGATATGGCAGGCACAATCTACATACCTGAATTGAGATCTCGTGCATCTGAAGTAAGGGCGAGTATCAGACGATCCCTCAGGTTGGACATTCTGTCCCTGATGACCCCTTCTTGAAGGGGGGGTGGATCACGAGGCCATGGGGCTTTTCCCATGATGGGAGTTGTGAGAAGCTCCCAACTGCAAAGATTCTTCTGCAGGACAATTGACACCTGTTGGTTGTCTCCAGGACAAGTTTCCGAGCAGGGTTCTAAGGATGGATGGCTGTGTAGCCCACCTCGCATTCCAATTGTCTACAAGCAACAAGACAGGTTAGATCTGCTGGAATTGGGGGAGCAACCGAGGAGGCTGAGTTGAAATGGACACTCGCGTGGATGTGTCCTAATATGATTTTCTGTCTATGGAGACCTTGAAATGAAGCGGTGGCATTGGGGCCCTGAAGGGTTCTCCTAAAGAGATGCTTTCACACAGCTCCATCATGCAAGTTTCCCATGTGTAGATGAGATTTGTTCTGATGGGTGAGTCAAGAAACAGCCATATGCTGTTATTGAAATCCAGGCATCTGAGGAGAGATGCCTGGAAGCCAAACCAATGGATCCAATAGTTGCCTAGGGGCCTGTTCTTTCCTTTTTCCCTCTCGGGACATCATTCTACGTGTCTGAGTGCAGGAAGGTGGTCAGAGGGGCCCAGATTGCCCCTGTTTGTCCTGGGAAGCTACAAATATTGGGATGGCCTCAGGGACATTGGAGGTTTATCCTATTAGTAGGGTTTTGGCCATCGGAATGGGCACATACAATTCCCTTGGAGAGGGCAAGCACTGTCGTCATGTTTGGCTCCAGGGAACTGAGACTGTAGGGTGTGTATGCCAAGGCTGTTTGGACAGTTGTCTGAAAACACAAACTCGGCTTATGTTTCGGGTCATAGGTATGGCACGACTGATCTACAGACCATGAGGAGAACTCTTCGGGATATGAGAAAAGGGCGAGTGTGAAGCTCTTGCTCAAGTTTTTGTCTCTGGATATCGTGTCACTCATGGTCGTGATATTTCCGGGTGACTTCATGGGAAATGGACGAGTCTTACTCATTGTGGGTTTGGCCCCGTCCAAAGAGTTTGGGGTCACTCTGTGGGATTGAAGAAATCCATTGCTCTGTTGTTGTTGATTTGTTTTCTTTTGTTTTTCAACCTCAGGTGTCCCACCAAATGAGGGATTCCAGAGTAGAGCCCTGGGGAGTTGTGAGTGGACAACCTGAAATCTGGTTAAAATTTGGGGCCTAGGGACATGTCAAGCCCATTATGACATCTAATGTTCCAGCCACTGAGAGGACGTACTAGAGGACAGGACTCACGCTGAGGGTCACAATGCGTGTTTATGCCGTCGTCGCACTCAAGAATGGGCGGGGCCTCAGTGTGAATGCTGGTTTCTCCTACACTGAACGTTGGACAACATGCCAACCACAAGGTTTCTTTCCATGGGTAAGGAAGAGTTCTGATTTCTGCATCACGTCACCCCTGGGCAGTGATTGGAGATAAGGTCTAGGTTCTGAAGCCTGAAATCTGAGGTAGGGAAGAGATGATGACCTAAGGCCTTGTCGGGTCTCATGAGCTCAGTGTGCGGTCAGCTGTCTGGGTGTTGGTCACGAGGTCCGGGCTCAGGTTGTCAGACAGTGCATTAGTGCCCAGGTTAGACTATATATATTGGGTGCATTCGGGTGCCATGTAGGTTCTTATCTGAAGACCTCTTCAGGGTATTAAGAATGAGTGAGTCTGAGGCGCGTGCTCAGGCTTTGTCTCTGGATTTTGTATCAGCGATGGCCATGGAATGTTGGGGAGGCCTCATGGGCCATGGATGAATCTTGCTCTCTGTGGATTTGGCCCGATCCCAATAGTTTTTCGTCAATCTGTGGGATGGGAGGACTCCTTTCAGGTTTGTTACCTCAGGTGTCTCACCAAAAGAGGAATTCCAAAGAAGAGCCCTGGGGAAGAGTGAAGGGACAACCCGAACTATGGTTAAAATTGGTGCCTAGGAGCATGGCAAGCCCAATATGCTGTCTCTCCTTACAGCCTCTGAGAGGCCTTACCTGAGGACTGGGCTCAGGCTGAGGGTCACAATGTGTGTTTGTGACCATTGTGGCCCGCAAGCATGGACGGGGCCTCATGGGCCACACTGGTTTCAACTATACTGAACCTTGGACAACATGCCATCCACAAGGTTTCTTGCCATAGGGAAAGAGTTCTGATGTCTGCATCATTTTCAAACCCGGGGAGTGATTGGAGATAAGGTCTAGGTTATGAAGCCTGAAAACCGAGGTTGAGATGAGATGACGACCTAAGGCCATGGCGGGTCCGATGTGCTCAGTGTGTGGCCAGCTGTCTGGGTGGGGCCAGGAAGACCAGGCTCAGGCTGTGTCAGAAAGGGCATTAGTGCCCAGGTCAGCCTATATATTTGGGGTACAGCCGAATGGCGTGCCCCGTTGATCCTCATTTGGGGTTTCTGGGTAGCCTCAGATGGTAATGTTTTTCTTCTAGGGGGCAGGCAGAGTGCTGCATTTTAGTTCTAGATTGCCAAACTGGAGGGCTTGAGGGTCAGTATTTTGAGGACGTTAGTCTGAGAACCCAATCTAGGCCTAGGTTCCTGGGTGAGGATATGGCAGGCACAATCTACAGACCTGAATCGAGATCTCGTGCATCTGAAGTCAGGGCGAGGTTCAGACGATTGCTCAGATTGGACATTCTGTCCCTGATGGCCCCTTCTTGAAAGGGGGGTGGATCACGAGGCCATGGGGGTATTCCCTGGATGGGAGTTGTGAGAAGCTCCCAACTGCAACGATTATTCTGCAGGACAACTGAGACCTGTTGGTTGGCTCCAGGCCAACGATTCCGAGCAGGGTTCTAAGGATGGATGGCTGGGTAGCCCACCTCTCATTCCAATTGTCTCCAAGCAACAAGACAGGTTAGATCTGCTGGATCTGGGGGAGCAACCGAGGAGGCTGAGTTGAAATGGACTCTCCCGTGGATGTGTCCTAATATGATTTTGTGTCTATGGAGACCTTGGAATGAAGCGGTGGCACTAGGGCCCTGAAGGGTTCTCCTAAAGAGAGGCTTTCGCACAGCTCCATCGTGCAAGTTTCCCATGTGTAGATGAGATTTGTTCTGATGGGTGAGTCAAGAAACAGCCATATGCTGTTTTTGAAGTCCAGGCCTCTGAGGAGAGATGCCTGGAAACCAAAGCAATGGATCCGATAGATGCCTAGGGGCCTGTTCGTTCCTTTTTACCTCTGGGAACATCAGTCTACGGGTCTGAGTGCCGGTAGGTGATCAGATGTGCCCAGATTGCCCATGTTTGTCCTGGGAAGCCACAAATATTGGGATGGCCTCAGGGAATTTGGAGGTTTATCCTATTAGTTGAGTTGTGGCCATTGGAATGGGCACATACAATTCCCTTGGAGAGGGCTAGCACAGTCGTCAGGTTTGGCTCCAGGGGCCTGAGCATGTAGGGTGTGTAGGCTAGGGCTGCTTGGACAGTTGTCTGAAAACACAAACTCGGCTTATGTTTCGGGTCATAGGTATGGCAGGACTGATCTACATACCAGGAGGAGAACTCTTCGGGATATGAAAATGGGGCGAGTTTGAGGCTCTTGCTCCAGCTTTTGTCTTGGCAGTGATTGGAGATAAGGTCTATGTTCTGAAGCCTGAAAACTGAGGTAGGGAAGAGATGATGACCTAAGGCCATGGCGGGTCTGATGTGCTCAGTGTGCGGTCAGCAGTCTGTGTGTTGGTCACGAGGTCCGGGCTCAGGTTGTCAGACAGTGCATTAGTGCCCAGGTTAGACTATATATTTTGGGTGCATTCGAGTGCCGTTTAGGTTCTTATCGGAAGAATTCTTCAGGATTTGAAGAATGAGCGAGTCTGAGGAGCTTGCTCAGGCTTTTGTCTCTGGATTTTGTATCAGCGATGGCCGTGGAATGTTGGGGAGGCCTCATGGGCCATGGACGAATCTTGCTCTCTGTATATTTGGCCCGATCCCAATTGTTTTTTGTCAATCTGTGGGATGGAGGACTCCTTTCAGGTTTGTTACCTCAGGTGTCCCACCAAAAGCGGAATTCCAAAGCAGAGCCCTGGGGAAGACTGAAGGGACATCCCGAAATATGGTTTAAAAATTGGGGCCTGGGCATGGCAATCCCAATATGCTGTCTCTCCATCCAGCCACTGAGAGGCCTTATTTGAGGACTGGGCTCAGGCTGAGGGTCATAATGTGTGTTTGTGACCAATATGGGCCGTAAGCATGGGCAAGGCCTCATATCCACACTGGTTTCAAGTACACTGAACCTTGGACAACATGCCAACCACAAGGTTTCTTGCCATGGGGAAAGAGTTCTGATTTCTGCATCATTTTCAACCCCGGGCCGTGATTGAATATAAGGTCTAGTTCCTGAAGCCTGAAAACCGAGGTTGAGAAGAGATGACGACCTAAGGCCATGGCGGGTCTGATGTGCTCAGTGTGCGGCCACCTGTCTGGGTGGGGCCAGGAGGTCCAGGCTCAGGCTGTGTCAGAAAGGGCATTAGTGCCCTGGTCAGCCTATGTATTTCGGGTACAGCCGAATGGCATGCAGGTTCATCCTCATTTGGGGTTTCTGGCTAGCCAAAGAGGGCAATATTTTTCTTCTGGAGAACAGGCAGAGTGCTGCATTGAAGTTCCGGATTGCAAATTGGAGGGCTTGTGGGCCAGTAGTCTTAGGACGGAAGTCTGAGAACCCAAGCTAGGCCTAGGTTTCTGGGTGAGACCTGAATCGATATCTCGTGCATCTGAAGTCAGCGCGAGGATCAGACGATCGCTCAGGTTGGACATTCTGTCCCTGATGGCCCCTTCTTGAAGGGGGGGTGGATCACGAGGCTATAGGGGTTTTCCCACGATGGGAGTTGTAAGAAGCTCCCAACTGCAAAGATTCTTCTACAGGACAATTGAGACCTGTTGGTGGGTCCAGGACAACGATTCCGAGCAGGGTTCTAAGGATTGATGGCTGGGGAGCCCAACTCGCATTCCAATTTGCAGGTTTATGCTATTAGGAGGGTTGTGGCCATTGGAATGGGCACATACAATTCCCTTGGAGAGGGCAAGCACAGTCGTCTGGTTTGGCTCCAGGGGCCTGAGCCTATAGTGTGTGTAGGCCAGGGATGCTTGGACAGTTGTCTGAAAACACAAACTCGGCTTATGTTTCGGGTCATAGGTATGGCAGGACTGATCTACCGACCATGAGGAGAACTCTTCAGGATATGAAAAAAGGGCGAGTGCGAGCTCTTGCTCAAGTTTTTGTCTCTGGATACCGTGTCACAAATGGTCGTGAAATTTCCGGGTGACTTCATGGGAAATGGACGAGTGTTAGTATCTGGGGGTTTGGCCCCGTCCAAAGAGTTTGGGGTCATTCTGTGGGATGGAAGAAGTCCGTTGTTCTGTGCTGTTGAGTGTTTTGTGTTTAACCTCAGGTGTCCCAGGAAATGAGGGATTCCAGAGTAAAGCCCTGGGGAGGGGCGACCGGACCACCAGAAATCTTGTTAAAAATTGGGGGCTAGGGACATGTCAAGCCCATTATGACATCTAATGGTCCTGCCACTGAGAGGACGTACTAGAGGACAGGACTCACGCTGAGGGTCACAATGCGTGTTTATGCCCTCGTCGCACTCAAGAATGGGCGGGGCCTCAGGGTGAATGCTCCTTTCTCCTACACTGAACGTTGGACAACATGCCAACCACAAGGTTTCTTGCCATGGGTAATGAAGAGTTCTGATTTCTGCATCACAGTCACCCCTGGGCAGTGATTGGAGATAAGGTCTAGGTTCTGAAGCCTGAAAACTGAGGTAGGGAAGAGATGATGACCTAAGGCCATGGCGGGTCTGATGTGCTCAGTGTGCGGTCAGCTGTCTGGGTGTTGGTCACGAGATCCTGGCTCAGGATGTCAGACAGTGCATTAGTGCCCAGGTTAGACTATATATTTTGGGTGCATTCGAGTGCCGTGTAGGTTCTTAAGTGAAGAACTCTTCAGAATATGAAGAATGAGTGAGTCTGATGCGCGTGCTCAGGCTTTTGTCTCTGGATTTTGTATCAGCGATGGCCGTGGAATGTGGGGGAGGCCTCATGGGCCATGGACGAATCTTGCTTTCTGTGGATTTGGCCCCATCCCAATTGTTTTTCGTCAATGTGTGGGATGGGAGGACTCCTTTCAGCTTTGTTACCTCAGGTGTCTCACCAAAAGAGGAATTCTAAAGCAGAGCCCTGGGGAAGAGTGAAGGGACAACCTGAACTATGGTTAAAAATTGGGGCCTAGGGGCATGGCAAGCCCAATATCCTGTCTCTCCATCCACCACTGAGAGGCCTTACCTAAGGACTGGGCTCAGGCTGAGGGTCACAATGTGTGTCTGTGACCAATGTGGCCCGCAATCATGGGCTGGGCCTCATATACACACTGGTTTCAAGTACACTTTACCTTGCACAACATGCCAACCACAAGGTTTATTGCCATGGGGAAAGAGTTCTGATTTCTGCATCATTTTCAAACCCGGGCCGTGATTGGAGATAAGGTCTAGGTTCTGAAGCCTGAAAACCGAGATTGAGAAGAGATGACAACCTAAGGCCATGGCGGGTCCGATGTGCTCAGTTTGCGGCCAGCTGCCTGGGTGGGGCCAGGAGTTCCAGGCTCAGGCTGTGTCAGAAAGGGCATTAGTGCCCAGGAGAGCCTATATATTTGGGGTACAGCCGAATGGCGTGCAGGTTGATCCTCATTGGGGGTTTCTGGGTAGGGCCAGAGGGCAAAGTTTTTCTTCTGGAGGGCAGGCAGAGTGCCTCATTGTAGTTCTGGATTGCCAAACTGGAGGGCTTGTTGGCCTGTAGTCTGAGGACGGAAGTCTGAGAACCCAAGCTAGGTCTAGGTTTCTGGGTGAGGATATGGCAGGCACAATCTACAGACCTGAATGGAGATCTCGTACATCTGAAGTCAGGGCGAGGATCAGACGATCGCTCAGGTTGGATTCTGTCCCTGATGGCCCAACTGCAAAGATTCTTCTGCTGGAAAATTGAGTACTTGTGGTTGGCTCCAGGACAACGTTTCTGAGCAGGGTTCTAAGGATGGATGGCTGTGTAGCCCACCTCGCATTCCAATTGTCTCCAAGCAACAAGACAGGTTAGATCTGCTGGATGTGTGGGAGCAACCGAAGAGGCTGAGTTGAATTGGACTCTCCCTTGGATGTTTCCTAATATGATTTTGTGTCTATGGAGACCTTGGAATGAAGCGGTGGCACTGGGGCCCTGAAGGGTTCTCCTAAAGAGAGCTTTAACACAGCTCCATCGTGCAAGTTTCCCATGTGTAGATGAGATTTGTTCTGATGGATGAGTCAAGAAACAGCCATATGCTGTTATTGAAATCCAGGCCTCTGACGACAGATGCCTGGAAGTCAAACCAATGGATCCGATAGGTGCCTAGGGGCCTCTTCATTCCTTTTTACCTCTGGGGACATCAGTCTACGGGTCTGAGTGCATTAAGTGCTCAGATGGGCCCAGATTGCCCCTGTTTGTCCTGGGAAGCCACAACTATTGGGATGGCCTCAGGGACCTTGGAGGTTTATCCTATTAGTAGGGTTGTGGCCATTGGAATGGGCACATACATTTCCCTTGTAGAGGGCAAGCACAGTCGTCAGGATTGGCGCCAGGGGCCTGAGACTTTAGGGTGTGTATGCCAGGGCATTTTGGACAGTTCTCTGAAAACCCAAACTCGCCTTATGATTCGGGTCATAGGTATGGCATGACTGATCTACAGAACATGAGGACAACTCTTCATGGGGAGAGTGTGAGTCTCTTGCTCAAGTTTTTGTCTCTGGATTTCGTGTCACTCATGGTCGTGAAATTTCCGGGTGACTTCATGGGAAATGGACGAGTCTTAGTGTCTGGGGGTTTGGCCCCGTCCAAAGAGTTTGGGGTCATTCTGTGGTATGGAAGATCCGTTGTTCTGTTGTTGTTGATTTGTTTTGTTTTGTTTTTCAACCTCAGGTGTCCCACCAAATGAGGGATTCCAGAGTAGAGCTCTAGGGAGGGGCGACTGGACAACCATAAATCTGTTTAAAAATTGGGGCCTAGGGACATGTCAAGCCCATTATGACATCTAATGGTCCAGCCACTGAGAGGACGTACTAGAGGACAGGACTCACGCTGAGGGTCACAATGCGTGTTTATGCCCTCGTCGCACTCAAGGATGGGCGGGGCCTCAGGATGAATGCTGTTTTCTTCTACACTGAACGTTGGACATCATGCCAACCACAAGGACTCAATTGTCCTGCAGAAGAATCTTTCCGGTTGGGAGCTTCTCACAACTCCCATCTAGGGAAAACTCACATGGCCTCCTGATCCACCCACCCCTTCAAGAAGGCGCCATCAGGGACAGTATGTCCAACCTGAGCGATCGTCTGATCCTCGCACTTACTTCAGATGCACGAGATCTCGATTCAGGTATGTAGATTGTGCCTGCCATATCCTCACTCAGAAACCTAGGCTAGCTTGGGGTCTCAGACATCCATCCTCAGAATACTGTCCCACAAGCCCTCAGGTTTGGCAATTCAGAACTACAATGTAGCACTCTGCCTGCCCTCCAGAAGAAACACATTGCCCTCTGGGGCTACCTAGAAAACCCAAGTGTGGATCAACCTTCACGCATTTCGGCTGTACCCCAAATATATAGGCTGACCTGGGCACTAATGCCCTTTCTGACACAGCCTGAGCCAGGACCTCCAGGCCCCACCCAGACAGCTGGCCGCACACTGACCACATCGGACCCGCCATGGCCTTAGATCGTCATCTCTTCTCAATCTCGTTTTTCAGGCTTCAGAACCTAAACCTTATCTCCAATCACGGCCCGGTTTGAAAATGATGCAGAAAACAGAACTCTTTCCCCATGGCAAGAAACATTGTGGTTGGCATGTTGTCCAAGCTTCAGTGTCGTTGAAAACAGTGTGGCCCATGAGACCTCGCCCATGCTGCGGGCCACATTGGTCACAAACACACATTGTGACCCTCAGCCTGAGCCCAGTCCTCAGGTAAAGCCTCTCAGTGGCTGGATGGAGAGACAGCATATTGGGCTTGCCATGCCCCTAGGCCCCAATTTTTAACCATAGTTCGGGTTGTCCCTTCACTCTTCCCCAGGGCTCTGCTTTGGAATTCCTCTTTTGATGGGATACCTGAGGTAACAAACCTGAAAGGAGTCCTCCCATCCCACAGATTGATGAAAAACAATTGGGATCGGGCCAATTCCACAGATAGCAAGATTCGTCCATGGCCCATGAGGCCTCCCCAACATTCCACGGCCATCGCTGATACAAAATCCAGAGACAAAAGCCTGAGCACGCGCCTCTGACTCGCTCATTCTTCAAATCCTGAAGAGTTCTTCAGATAAGAAACTACACGGCACTCGAAGGCACACAAAATATATATTCTAACCTGGGCACTAATGCACTTTCTGACAACCTGAGCCCGAACCTCCTGACCAACAAACAGACAGCTGACCGCACACTGAGCACATCAGACACGGCATGGCCTTAGGTCATCATCTATTCCCAACCTCAGTGTTCAGGCCTCAGAACTTAGACCTTATCTCCAATCACTGCCCAGGGGTGACTGTGATGCAGAACTCAGAACTCTTCCTTACCCATGGCAAGAAACCTTGTGGTTGGCATGTTGTCCAATGTTCAGTGTAGAAGAAACCAGCATTCACCCTGAGGCCCCGCCCATTCTTGAGTGCGAGGAGGGCATAAACACGAATTGTGACCCTGAGCGTGAGTCCAGTCCTCTAGTACGTCCTCTCAGTGGCTGTACCATCAGATGTCATAATTGGCTTGACATGTCCCTAGGCCCCAATTTTTAAACAGATTTCTGGTTGTCCAGTCGCCCCTCCCCAGGGCTCTACTCTGGAATCCCTCATTTTGTGGGAAACCTGAGGTTGAAAAACAAAACAAAACAAATCAACAACAACAGAGCAACGGATTTCTTCCAACCCACAGAATGACGCCAAACTCTTTGGACGGGGCCAAACCCCCAGAGAGTAAGACTCGTCCATTTCCCAAGAAGTCACCCGGAAATTTCGCGACCATGAGTGACACGATATCCAGAGACAAAAACTTGAGCAAGAGCCTCACACTCGCCCTTTTTTCATATCCCGAAGAATTCTCTTAATGGTCTGTAGATCAGTCCTGCCATAAGTATGACCCGAAACAAAAAACGTGTTTGTGTTTTCAGACAACTGTCCAAACAGCCCCGGCCTACACACCCTACAGGCTCAGGCCCCTGGAGCCCTACCTGACGGCTGTGCTTGCCCTCTTCAAGGGAATTGTATGTGCCCATTCCAATGGCCACAACCCCACTAAGAGGATAAACCTCCAAATCCCTGAGGCTACCCCAATATTTCTGGCTTCCCAGGACAAACAGGGGCAATCTGGTCCCATATGAGCACCTACCTGTACTCAGACCCGTAGAATGATGTCCCCAGAGGTAAAAAGGAACAAATAGGCCCCTAGGCACCTATCGGATCCATTGCTTTGTTTTCCAGGCATCTCTCCTCAGAGGCCTGGATTTCAATAATAGCATATGGCTGTTTCTTGACTCACCCATCAGAACAAATCTCATCTACACATGGGAAACTTGCACGATGGAGCTGTGTGAAAGCGTCTCTTTAGGAGTACCCTTCAGGGCCCCAGAGCCACCGCTTCATTCCACGGTCTCCATAGACACAAAATCATATTAGGACACATCCACAGGAGGGTGCATTTCAACTCAGCCTCCTCGGTTGCTCCCCCAGATCCAGCAGATCTAACCCGTCTTGTTGCTTGGAGACAATTGGAATGCGAGGATGGCAAACCAGCCATCCATCCTTAGAACCCTACTCAGAATCGTTGTCCTGGAGCCAACCAACAGGTCTCAATTGTCCTGCAGAAGAATCTTTGCAGTTGGCAGCTTCTCACAACTCCCATTGTGGGAAAACCCCCATGGCCTCGTGATCACCTCCCCTTCAAGAAGGGGCCATCAGGGACAGACTGTCCAACCTGAGCGATCATCTTATCCTCGCCCTGACTTCTGATGCACTAGATCTCGATTCAGGTCTGTAGATTGTGCCTGCCATATCCTCAACTAGAAACATAGGCCTAGCTTGGGTTCTCAGACTTCCGTCCTCAGACTACTGGCCCACAAGCCCTCCAGTTTGGCAATCCAGAACTACAATGCAGCACTCTGCCTGCCCTCCGGAAGAAAAACATTGCCCTCTGGGGATACCCAGAAACCCCAAATTAATAACAATAACAACAAAAAATAACAACAGAACAACGGACTTCTTCCATCCCACAGAATGAACCCAAACTCTTTGGACGGGGCCAAACCCCCAGAGAGTAATACTTGACCATTTCCCATGAAGTCACCCGGAAATTTCACGAATATGAGTGACACGATATCCAGAGACAAAAACTTGAGTAAGAGCCTCACACTCACCCTTTTTTCATATTCCGAAGAGTTCTCCTCATGGTCTGTAGATCAGTCCTGCCATACCTATGACCCGAAACACAAGCCGAGTTTGTGTTTTCAGACAACTGTCCAAACAGCCCTGGCCTACAACCCCTACAGGCTCAGGCCCCTGGAGCCAAACCTGAGGAATGTGCTTGCCCTCTCTAAGGGAATTGTATGTGCCCATTCCAATGGCCACAATCCTAATAATAGGATAAACCTCCAATGTCCCTGAGGCCATCCCAATATTTGTGGCTTCCCAAGACAAACGGGTGCAATTTGGGCCCATCTGAGCACCTACCGGCACTCAGAAACGTAGACTGAAGTCCCCAGAGGTAAAAGGGAATGAACAGGCCCCTAGGCAACTATTGGATCTATTGCTTTGGTTTCCAGGCATCTCTCATCAGGGGCCTGGTTTTCAATAACAGCATATGGCTGTTTTTTGACTCACCCATCAGAACATATCTCATCTACACATGGGAAACTTGCACGATGGAGCAGTGTGAAAGCCTCTCTTTAGAGGAACCCTTCAGGGCCCCAGTGCCACCGCTTCATTCCAATGTCTCCATAGACACAAAATCATATTATGACACATCTACGGGAGAGTCCATTTCAACTCAGCCTCCTCGGTTGCTCCCCCAGATCCAGCAGATCTAACCTGTCTTGTTGCTTGGAGACAATTGGAATGCGAGGTGGGCTACCCAGCAATCCATCCTTAGAACCCCGCTCGTAATCGTGGTCCTGGATCCAACCAACAGGTCTCAATAGTCCTGCAGTAGAATCTTTGCAGTTGGGAGCTTCTCACAACTCCCATCGTGGGAAAACCCCCATGGCCTCGTGATCCAACCCTTCAAGAAGGGGCCATCAGGGACAGAATTTCCAACCTGAGTGATCGTCTGATCCTCGCCCTAACTTCAGAGGAACGAGATCTCGATTCAGGTCTGTAGATTGTGCCTCCCATATCCTCACCCAGAAACCTAGGCCTAGCGTGGGTTCTCAATAATCCGTCCTCAGACTACTGACCCACAAGCCCTCCAGTTTGGCAATCCAGAACTACAATGCAGCACTCTGCCTGCCCTCCAGAAGAAAAACATTGCCCTCTGGGGCTAACCAGAAACCCCAAATGAGGATCAACCTGCACGCCATTCGGCTCTACCCCAAATATATAGGCTGACCTGGGCTCTAATGCCCTTTCTGATACAGCCTGAGCCTGGACCTCCTGGCCCTACCCAGACAGCTGTCCACACAATGAGCACATCGGATCCCGTCATGGCCTTAGTTCCTCATCTCTATTAAACTTTGGTTTTCAGGCTTCAGTACCGAGACCTCATCTCCAATCACGGCCCGGGTTTGAAAAGGATGCAACATCAGAACTCTTTCCCCATGGCAAGAAACCTTGTGGATGGCATGTTGTCCAAGGTTCAGTGTAGTTGAAACCAGTGTGGCCTATGAGGCCCTGCCCATGCTTGCGGGCCACATTGGTCACAAACACATATTGTGACCCTCAGCCTGAGCCCAGTCCTCAGGTAAGGCCTCTCAGTGGCTGGATGGAGAGACAGCATATTGGGCTTGCCATGCCCCTAGGCCCCAATTTTTAACCATTTTTCGGGTTGTCCCTTCACTCTTCCCCAGGGCTCTGCTTTGGTATTTCTCTTTTGGTGGGACACCTGAGGTAACAAACCTGAAAGGAGTCCTCCCATCCCACAGATTGACTAAAAACAATTGGGATCGGGCCAAATCCACAGAGAGCAAGATTCCTCACAGGCCCATGAGGCCTCCCCAACATTCCACGGCCATCGCTGATACAAAATCCAGAGACAAAAGCCTGAGCACGCGTCTCAGACTCGCTCATTCTTCATATCCTGAAGAGTTCTTCAGATCAGAACATACATGGCACTCGAATGCACCCAAAATATATAGTCTAACCTGGGCACTAATGCACTGTCTGACAACCTGAGCCCGGACCTCGTGACCAACACCCAGACAGCTGACCGCACACCTAGCACATCAGACCCGCCATGGCCTTAGGTCATCATCTCTTCCATACCTCAGTTTTCAGGCTTCAGAACCTAGACCTTATCTCCAATCCCTGCCCAGGGGTGACTGTGATGCAGAAATCAGAACTCTTCCTTACCCATGGAAAGAAACCTTGTGGTTGGCATGTTGTCCAATGTTCATTGTAGGAGAAACAATCATTCACCCTGAGGCCCCGCCCATTCTTGAGTGCGATGAGGGCATAAACACGCATTGTGACAATCAGCGTGAGTCCTGGCCTCTAGTACGTACTCTCAGTGGCTGGAACATTAGATGTCATAATGGGCTTGACATGTCCCTAGGCCCCAATTTTTAACCAGATTTTTGGTTGTCCAGTCGCCCCTCCCCAGGGCTCTACTCTGGAATCCCTCATTTGTTGGCACACCTGAGGTTGAAAAACAAAACAAAACCAATCAACAACAACAGAACAACGGACTTATTCCATCCCACTGAATGACCCCAAACTCTTTGGACGGGGCCAAACCCCCAGAGAGTAAGACTCGTCCATTTCCAATGAAGTCACACGGAAATTTCACGACCATGAGTGACAAGATATCTAGAGACAAAAACTATAGCAAGAGCCTCACACTCGCCCTTTTTCATATCCCGAAGAGTTCTCCTCATGGTCTGTAGATCATTCCTGCCATACCTATGACCCGAAACATAAGCCGAGTTTGTGTTTTCAGACAACTGTCCAAACAGCCCTGGCCTACACACCCAACAGGCTCAGGACCCTGGAGCCAAACCCGACGACTGCGCTTGCCCTCTCCAAGGGAATTGTATGTGCCCATTCCAATGGCCTCAACCCTACTAATATGGTAAACCTCCAAAGTCCCTGAGGCCCTCCCAATATTTGTGGCTTCCCAGGACAAACAGGGGCAATCTGGGCCCATCTGAGCCCCTACCAGCACTCAGACCCGTAGACTGATATCCCCAGAGGTAAAAAGGAATGAACAGGCCCATAGGCACCTATCGGATCTATTGCTTTGGTTTCCAGGCATCTCTCCTTAGAGATCATTAGAACCCTTAGAACCCTGCTCTTGCGTCGTTCATTATGGGACATCCTTGAGCCATCCAACAGGTGACGACTGTCCACAGCAGTCCTTTTTCATGTTCCACCTCACAACTCATATCATGGAAAGCTTCCAAGTTCACATGATGCCCCCAATCTTCATGAAGTCGGATCATGGAAAGAAACTCCAACCTGAGCCAACGGCTGATCCTCGCCTTGACTTCAGATGTATGTGATCTTGATTAAGCTCTTCAGAGTGCACCTGCTGTGCCCTCACCCCAGAACCTAAGCATAGCTAGTGTTCTCAGACTTCCGTCCTCACTCTCCTGGACCATAGGCCCTCCATTTTGGGATTTCCGATGATACAGTGCTGCACTCTGCCTGCCCTCTAGAAGAAAAACGTTGCCCTATGGGTCTACCCAGAAACCTCAAATGAGGATAAACCTGCATGCCACTCAACTGTACACCAATTATGTAGTCTAGCCTGTGCAAAATGCCCTGTCTGACACAACCTGAGGCCTGAAAACACAACCGACACCCAGACACCTTGCCGTACACTGAGAACATCTGAACCGCTATGGCCTTAGGTTGCCATCTCTTTCCAACCTGGTTTTCAGGCTACAGAAACTTAGACCTTATCTCTACTCATTTCCCATGGGTGAACGTGATGCAGAAATCATAACTCCTCCTTCCCTCTCGCCAGAATCTTGTGGTTGGCATCTTATCCAAAGTTCAGTGTAGGACCCCTGTAGGGCCTACAGGAGTAGTAGTAGGGCCCCTGAGGGTAGTGTAGAGTCCCTGAGGCCCTGCCCATGCTTAAGAGCTGCGGTGGGCACAAACACACATTGGGACCCTCAGTTTGAGCCCTGTCCTCAAGTAAAGCCTCTCATTGGCTGGACCATGAGCCCGCATATGGGGCCTGCCATGCCCCAAGTCACCCAATCTTAACCAGATTTAGAGACATCTAGTCACCCCTACTCAGGGCTCTGCTCTGGAATTCCTCTTTGGTGGGACATTTGAGGTAAGTAAACACAGAAAGGATTCCTCCCACCCACAGAATGACCCCAATCACTTGGGATCAGGCCACCCCAGAGAGAAATACTCCTCCATGGCCCATGAGGCCAGCCCGACATTCCATGGCCACTATTGACACAAAATCCAGAGACATAAGCCTCACCCTTAGGTCATAGCCCAAAAAATTCTCCTCATAGTCTGTAGATCGGGCCTGCCATACCTACGTCCCCAAACCGTGTTTTCAGACTTCTATCCTGACATCCCTGTCCCACACAACCTCCAGGATGAGGCCCCTGGAGCCACACCTCAGGACTGTGCCTGCCCTCTCCAAGGAAATTCTTCCCATTCCATTGGCCACAACCCCACAGATTAGGAGAAACCTCCAAAGTCCCAGAGGCCATTCCAATAGTGTAGGCCGCCCAGTACAAAGAGGGGTGATCTGTCACAAGCTGAGCAACGACCTCAACTCACGCGTAGACAGATATCCCAAGAGAAAGGTATTAAACTGGACAGGCCCCTAGAACGTAATTGGTTCCATTGCTTTTGTTTCTAAGCATCTCTCCTCTGAGGCCTGTTTTCCAATACCAGCATATGGGGGATTCCAGAGATACCAATCAGAACAAATCTTGTCTCCACATGGGAAACTTATCCTTTGGAGCTCTGTAAAAAACCTCCAGTTAGGAGAAACCTTCATGTAACCGGAGCCACCGCCCTATTCCAAGGTCTCCATGGACACAAACCTGCATTATGACCATTCGGCAGGAGAGTACATTTCAACTCCGCCCCGTTGATTACTTCCCCAGAGCCAGAATATCAAACCTGCCTTGTCGCTAGGAGACAACTGGAATGCAAAGAAGACTCTCTAGGCATCCATCGTTGGAATCCTGCTCTGGCGCCGTTCCATATGTGATGTCCTGGGAGCCTTCCAACAGGTCTTGACTGTCCTGCAGAAGGAATCCTTGCAGATTGGAGCATCTCACAACTCCTATCGTGGGAAAACCTACATGGCCTCATGAGATGCTCCCCTTTATAAAGGGGCCATCATGGACAGAAACTCCAACCTGAGACAACTTCTGATCCATTGCTTTGGTTTCTATGTATCTCTCCTCAGAGGCCTGGTTTCCAATATCAGAATATGGGGGTTTCCTAAGGAAACTATCAGAACAGATCTCATCTCCACATGAGAAACTTGCTCTTTGGAGCTGTGTCAATACCTCAGGTTAGGAGGATCCTTCTGGGCGCTGGCACCATGGCCCAATTCCAAGGTCTCCAAGGACACAAACTTACATTATGATCCATCCTCAGGAGAGTCCATTTCAAATCAGCCCCGTCGGCTGCTCACCCAGAGCCAGCAGATCAAACCTGCCTTGTCACTAGGAGACAGTTGGAATGCGAGGTGGGTTGCCCAGGCATCCATCCTTAGAACCCTGCTCTGGAGAATTTCTTTATGGGACGTCTTGAATCCAACCAACCTGTCTTGACTGTCTCGCAGAATGAATCCTTGTGGTTTGAAGCATCACACAATCCCACTGTGAGAAAACCTCCATTTCCTCATGATGCCCCACACCTTCATAAATGGGCCATCATGGACAGAAACTCCATCCTAAGCCAAAGTCTGATCCGCGCCCTGAATTCAGAAACACGAGATCTCGATTCAGCACTTGAGAGTGTGCCTGCTGTGCCCTCGCCCCGAAACCTAAGCCTAACTTGTGTTCTCAGACTTCCGTCTTCACAATCCTGGCCACACCCCTCCAGTTTGGCAATTCTGGAGACACAATGCAGCACTCTGCCTGCCCTCCAGAAGAAAAATGTTGCCCTATAGGGCTAACCAGAAACGCCAAATGAGTAACAACCTGCATGCCACTCGACCATACCCCAATTATACAATCTAGCCTGTGCACTAAAGCCCTGTCTGACACAGCCTGAAGTCAGACCTCCAGTCCAACACCCAGACAGCTGGCCGTACACTGAGCATATCAAACTCACAATGGCTTTCGACCATCATCTCTACCCAACCTCAGTTTTCACCTTCAGAACCTAGACCTTATCTCCACTCACTGCTCAGGAGTGAACGTGATACAAGAATCAGAACTTCTCCTTCGCCATGGCAAGAAACCTTGTGGTTGTCATGTTGTACAACGTTCATTGTAGGAGAAAGCAGCATGGACTATGAGGCCCCACCTATCCCTGAGGGCTACAATTTGCACAAACACACATTGGGACCCTCAGCGTGAGCCCTATCCTCATGTAAAGCCTCTTAGTGACTGGAACAACAGCCCACATATGGGGCTTGCCAAGCCCCTAGTCCCCCAATCTCAACCAGAGTTAGAGATGTCTAGTCACCTCTACTCAGGGCTCTGCTCTGGAATCCCTCTTTGGTGGGACAGCTGAGTTAAAAAAAAAAAAATACAGAAAGGACTCTTCCCATCCACAGAATGATCCCAACCACTTGGGATCAGGCCAAATCACCAGAGAAAGACTTGTCCATGGCCCTTGAGGACACCCCGACATTCCACGGCCACCGTAGGCACAAAATCCAGAGACAAAAGCCTGAGCAAACGCCACATACTCGCCCTTTGTTCATAGCCCGGAAAATTCTCACGGTCTGTAGATCGAGCCTTCATACATGCATCCCCAAACCTAAGCTGAGTTTGTGTTTTCAGACTTCTGTCCCCACAGTCCTGGCCCACACACCATCCAAGCTGGGGCCCCTGGAGCCACACCTGAGGACTGTGGCTTCCTTCTCCAGGGGAATTCTGCCATTTCCATTGGCCACAACCCTATAGATTAGGAGAAACCTCCAAACTCCCTGAGGCCATCCCAATAGTGCTGGCTGCCCAGGACAAACAGGGATGATCTTTCACAACTTAGGAAACTACCTCCACTCGGACCCAGAGACAGATATCCCCATAGAATAAGATTGAACTGGACAGGCACTTAGGCCCTAATCAGATCCATTGCTTTTGTTTCCAGGCATCTCTCCTCAGAGGCCTGGTTACCAATACCAGCATATGGGGGATTACTGAGGCACTCATAGAAAAATCTCGTATCCACATAGGAAATGTACTCTTTGGAGCTCTATAAAAACCTCTGTTTAGGAGAATCTTTCAGGGCCCCGGATCAAGTGCCCCATTCCAAGGTCTCCATGGACTTAAACCCACATTATGATCTGTCCTCGGTAGAGTCCATGTCAACTCATCCCCCTTGGTTTCTCCCCCAGGGCTTGCAGATCAAACCTGCCTTGTTGCTAGGAGACAACTAGAATGGGAGGCGGGCTGCCCAGGCATCCATCCTTAGAACCCTACTCTGGAGTCGTTCCATATGGGACATCCTAGAGCCATCCAACAGGTCTCAAGTGTCCCACAGAAGGAATCTTTGCAGTCTGGTGCATCTCACAACTCCCATTGTGGGAAAATCTTCATGGCCTCTTGAGACGCTCCACTTTATAAAGGGGCCATCATGGACAGAAACTCCAACCTGAGCAAACGTCTGATATTTGCCATGGCTTCAGGTGCATGAGATCTTGATTCAGCTCTGCAGAGTGTGCCTTCTGTGCCCTCACCCCAAAATTTAAGCCTAGCTTCTGTTCTCAGACTACCATCCTCACACCCCTGGCCCAAAAGCCCTACAGTTTGGCATTACTGGGGCCACAATGCAGCACTCTGCCTGCCCTCCAGAAGATAAACGTTGCCTTTTGGAGCTACCTAGAAACCCGAATGAGGATCAACCTAATGCCACTCGACTGCACCCCAAATATACAGTCTACCCTGTCTAATGCCCTGTCCTCCACAGCATGAGCCCACACCTCCAGACCTACGCTCAACAGCTAGCCACACACTGAGCTCATTGTACCCATCAGGTCCTTAGGTCTTCATCTCTTCCCAACCTCGGTTTTCGGGTTTCAGAACCTAGACCTAAACTCCAATCACTGTCCAGGGGTGAACTTGATGCAGAAATCACAACTCTTCCTTCGCTATGGCCAGAAACCTTGTGGTTGGCATATTCTCCAACGTTCAGTGTAGGAGAATCCAGCGTGGCCCATGAGGCCCTTCCCATGCTTGAGGGCCTTGTTGGGCACAAATAGGCATTGTGACCCTCAGCATGAGCCCTGTCCTCAAGGAAGACCTCTCAGTGTCTGAATCAAGAGCCCACATATTGGACTTGCCATGCACCTAGGCCCCCAAACTTAAACAGAGGTGGGGTTATCCAGTTGTCCCTACCAAGGACTCTGCTCTGGAATCCCTCTTTTATTGGCACACATGAGGTACATAAAATAAAATAAAAAACAGAAAAGACTCCTCCCATCCCACAGAATGTACCTAAACTCTTGGGATTGGGTCAAATTCTCAGAGAAGGAAAGCCGTCCACAACCCATGAGGCCACGCCCGCATTCGACCCACATTGTTGACACAAATCCAGAGACAAAACCTGAGCAAGCACCTCAAACTCACCCTTTTTCATATCCCGAAGTGTTATCACGGTCAGTAGATTCGGCGTGCCATACCTATGTCCCCAATCCTAAGCGGAATTTGTGTTTTCAGACTTCTGTCCCCACAGGCCTGGCCCACACACCCTCAAGGCTGGGCCCCTAGAGCCAAACTCAGAACTGTGCCTGCCCTCTCCAGGGGATTTCTGCCCATTCCATTGGCCACAACCCTATAGATTAGGAGAAACTCCAAAGTCCCGAGGCCATTCCCAATATTATAGGCTGCCCTGGACAAACAGGGGCGATCTGACACAAGCCGAGCAACTACCTCCCCTCAGATCCATAGACACGTATCCCCAGGAAAGAGATTGAACCGGACAGGCACCTAGGCCCTAATCATATCCATTGCTTTTGTTTCCAGGCATCTCTCCTCAGAGGCCTGGTTTCCAATACCAGCATATGGGAGATTCCTTAGGCACTCATCAAAACAATTCTCTTCTCTACATAGGAAACGTACTCTTTAGAGCTCCATCAAAACCTCCGGTTATGAACATCCCTCAAGGCCCCAGATCAAGCACCCCATTCCAAGGTCTCCATGGACACAAATGCACATTATGACCCATCCTCAACTCACCCATTTCAACACACCAGCCTCGGTTACTCCCCTAGATCCAGCAGATCGAACTTGCCTTGGCGCTATGAGACACCTGGAATGGGAGGCAGGCTGCCCAGGCATCCATCCTTAGAACCCTGCTCTGGATAGCTTCCTTATGGGATGTCCTGGAGCCATCCAGCAGGTCTCGACTGTCCACGGAAGGAATCATTGCGGTTTGGAGCATCTCACAATTCCCATCATGGGAAAACCTCCATGGCCTCGTGACACCCTCCCCTTCATGAAGGGGCCGTCATGGACAGAAACTCCAACCTGAGCCAACGTCTGATCCTAGCTCTGTCTTCAGGTACACGGGATCACGAATCATCTCTGCAGAGGGTTCCTGCCGTCCCCTCACCCCGAAATCTAAGTCTGGCTTGTGTTCTCAAAATTTTTTCCTCACACTCGTGGCCCACAAGCCTTCCAGTTTGGGAATTCTGGAGCCACTATGTGGCACTGTGTCTTCCTTCCAGAAGAAAAACGTTGCCCTCTGGGGCTACCCAGTAACCACAAATGAGTACCAACCTGCACGAAACTCGACTGCACCCCAATGATACAGTCTAGCCTGGGCACTAATTCCCTGTCTGCCACAGCCTGAGCCAGCACCTCCCAACCCACACTCAACAGCTGGCCGAACACTGAGCACATCAGACACACCATGGCCTTAGGTCTTCATCACTTCCCAACCTCAGTTTTCAGGCTTCAGAACCTAGACCATAAATCCAATCACAGTCCAGGAGTGAAAGTGTTGCAGAAATTAGAACTCCTCCTTTCCCATGGCCAATAAACTAGTGGTTGCCATATTGTGCAACTTCAGTGTGGGAGAAACCAGCATGGTACATTAGGCCACGCCCTGACTTGAGGGGCTCCTTGGGCACAAAAACACATTGTGAAACTCAATGTGAGCCCTATGCACAAGGAAGGCCTCTCAGTGTCTGGACCAAGAGCCCACATATGGGCCTTGCCATGTTCTTAGGTCCCAATGTTAACCAGAGTTCTGGTTGTCCAGTCGCCCCTCCCCAGGACTCTGCTGTGGAATCCCTCTTTTGGTGGTCCACCTGAGGTAAAAAAAAAAAAAAAAACAGAAAGGCCTCCTCCCTTCCCACAGAATGACCCCAAACTCTTGGGATTGGGTCAAATCCTCAGAAAGGGAGCCTCATCGATGGCCCATGAGGACACCCGGACATTCCATGGCAATCGGTGACACATATCCAGAAAAAAATAAGCATGAGCAAGCACCTCACTTTCGCCCTTTGTTCATATCCCGAAGAGTTCTCCTCACGGTCTATATATCGGGCCGGCCATACCTACAGACCCAAACCTAAGTGGAGTTTGTGTTTTCAGACTTTTGTCCAAATAGCCCTGGACCACACACGCTCCACACTTGGGTCCCTGGAGCCACACCTCAGGACTGTGCTTCCCTTTCAAGAGAATTCTTCCCATTCCATTGGCCACAACCTTGCAAATTAGGAAAAACCTCCAAAGTTACCGAGGCCATCCCAATAGTTTAGGCCGCCCAGGACAAACAGGTGAGATCTCAAACCAGCTGAGCAACTACCTCCACTCAGACAAAAGATATCCCCAGAGAAGAATATTGAACCGGACAGGCCCCTAGGCCCTAATCAGATCCATTGCTTTGGTTTCCAGGCATCTCTCCTCAGAGGCCTCATTTCCTATACCAGCAAATGGTGGTTTCCTGAGGCACCAATAAGAACAAATCTCGTCTCCCCATGGAAAACTTGCTCATTGGAGCTTTGTTATCACCTCTGGTTAGGAGAATCCTTCAGGGCCCTGGTGCCACTGCCCATACCAAGGTCTCAATGGACTCAAACCAACATTAAGACCATCCTCAGGAAAGTCCATTTCAACTCATTTAAGACCATCCTCAGGAAAGTCCATTCCAACTCAGCCCCCTCTGATGCTACCCCAAGCCAGCAGATCAAACGTTTCTTGTTGCTAGGAGAGAATTGGAATTGAGGCTGTCTGCCCAGGCATCCATACTTAGAACCCTGTTCTGTAAAAATACCTTATGAGACGTCCTGGAGCCATCCAACAAATCTTATGTCCCACAGAGGGAATCCTTGCAGTTTGCAGCATCTCACAACTCTAATAGTGGGAAAACCCCCATGGCCTCATAATGCCTCCCCCTTCATGAAGGGGCCAACATGGACAGAAACTCCAACCTGAGCCAAAGTCTGATCCTCGACCTGACTTCAGACTCATGAGATCTCAATTCAGCTCTGCAGAGTGTGCCTGCCATGTCCATTCCCCGAAACCTAAGCCTAGTTTGTGTTCTCAGACTTCCGTCCTCACTCTCCTGGCCCACAAGCCCTCCAGTTTGGGAATTCCGAAGCCACAATGCAGCACTCTGCCTGCCCTCCAGAAGAAAAACTTTGCCCTATGCTGCTAATAAGAAACCCCAAATGATTATCTAATGCATGCCACTCGACTGTAAAGCAATGATACAGCCTACCCTGAATACGAATGCCCTGTCTGGCACAGCCTGAGACAAGACATCCCAAACGACACCTAGACAGCTGGCTCCAACCTGGACACAAGGGACCCGCTATGGCTGTAGTTCGTCATCTCTTCCCAACCTCGGTTTTCAGGCTTCAGAACCTAGGCCTTATCTCCAATCACTGCCCAGGGGTGAACGTGATGCAGAAATTAGAATTCCTCCTTCCCCATGGACAGAAATCTTGTGGTTGGCATGTTGTCCAACGTTCAATGTGGGAAAACCTGCATTGTCGGAAAGGCCCCGCCAGTGCTTGAGGGCCGCCTAGGGCACAGACATGCATTGTGACCTGTAGCGTGAGTCCCGTATTAAAGTAACGCATCTCAGTGGCTGGACCAAGATCCTGCATATGGGGCTTGTCATATCCATAGGCCCCCAGGATTAACCAGAGAGCGAGTATTCCAGTTGTCAGTACCCACTGCTATGCTCCAGAATCCCTCTACAGGGGGGACACATGAAGCAGAAAAGAGGACTCTTCCCTTCCCACAGAATGACCCCAAACTCTTGGTGACTGGACAAACTACCAGAGAGGGAGACTTCTACGACCCATGAGGCAACTCCTACATTAAACGGCCATTGGGGACAAAATATCCAGAGAGAGAAGACTGAGCGACTGCCTCCCTCTCACCCTTCTTTCATATCCAGAGGAGCTCCCCTCACGGACTGTAGATCAGGCCTGCCATAACCTCGGCCCCAAACCTGAGCTGAGTTTGGGTTTTTGGATGTCTGTCTGCACAGCCGTGGCCCACACCGCCTTCAGGCTGGGGTCTCTGGAGCCACACACCAGAACTGTGCCTGCTCTCTCCTAAGAAACTGCCCGTTCCATTGGCCACAACTCTACAAAATAGTAGAAAGCTCAAGGTCCCCAAGGACATCCCACTACCGCAAGCCGCACTGGACAAACAGGGGCATTATGACACCAGCTGAGCAACTACTACCTCCATGCAGACACACAGACTGATATCTGCAGAGACAGAAGATTGAACCAGGCAGGCCCCTAGGCCCTATTATGAAGTTTGGCTTTGGTGTCCATGTATCACTCCTCAGAGGCCTGGGTTCGAAGACCAGCATATGGGGCTATCCTGAGGCACCAGACAGAACACCTCTCATCTCCACATGGAAAGGTTCCTTGTTGGAGTTGTGTCAAACCCTCGGGTTGGAGGATCCTGCAGAGTCCCTTAGCTACTGCCACATTCCAAGGTCTCCATGGCCACCAACCCACATTATGACTCATCCTCAGGAAAGTCCATTTAAACTCAGCCTTCTGGGTAGCTCACCCAAGAGCCCGCAGATTGAGCGTGCCTTGTCTCGACCAGGCAATGGGAAGGTGAGTTGGCGTTTCTCGGCATCCATTCTTAGGCCCCTGCTCTCGAGTCTTTCTGTATGGGGCATCCTGGAACCATCCAATAGTACTCGACTGTCCTGAAGAAGGAAACTTTGAAGTTTGGAGCAGCTCACAACTCCCAGCATAGGGAAAACTCCCTGGCCTCATGACGCCCCCACCCCCTTCAGGAAGGGGCCGTCATGGACACAAACTCCAGCTTGAGGCAACATCTGATACTCGCCCTGACCTCAGATGCAGGAGATCTCGATTCAGCCTCTGCACAGTAGGCCCAAACCTCGTGCTACCTTGTGTTTCAGACTTCCTTCCTCACACTCCTGGCAAACATGTCCTCAAGACTTGGAATTCTGGAACCAAAATGCAGCCCTATGCTGGCCCTCCAGAAGAAAAACTTTGCTCTATGGGGATCTCCATAAACCTCAAATGAGGATCAACCTGCTCGGTTCTCGACCTCACCCCGATTGGATTGTTCGGGTTGTCCATTCATCCCTCCCCAGAGCTCTGCTGTGGAATCCCTCTTTTGGTGGGACACCTGAGGTAACAAAACTAAAAGGACTCCTCCCATCCTTCAGATTGACCCCAAACAATTGGGATTGGACCAAATTCACAGAGAGGAAGTCTCGTCCATGGCCCATGAGGCCTCCCCGAGATTCCACAGCCATCGTTGACAACAAATCCAGAGACAAAAGTCTGAGCAAGCGCCTCACACTCGCTCTTTTGTCGTATCCCGAAGAGTTCTCCTCACGGTCTCTAGATCGGGCCTGCCATACCTACTTCCCAAACCTAAGCCGAGTTTGTGTTTTCAGACTTCTGTCCCCACATTCCTGGCCCACATACCCTTCAGGCTGGGGCCCCTGGAGCCACACATCAGGACTGTGCCTGTAAATACCACGGGTATTCTGCCCATTCCATTGTCCACAATCGTACAAATTAGGAAAAACCTCCAGAGTCCCCAAGGACATCCCAATAATGTAGGCTGCCCAGGACAAACAAGGGTCATCTGAAACCAGCTGAGCATCTACCTCTACTCAGCGTAGATGGATGTCCCCAGAGAAGAAGATTGAATCAGACAGGCCCCTAGGCCTGAATCAGATTCATTGCTTTCGGTTACAGGTATCTCTCCTCAGAGGCCTGGTTTCCAATATTAGCATATGGGGATTTCATGAGGCAGCAATCAGAACAAAACTCTTCTCCACATGGGAAAATTATCCTTTGAAGATGTCTCAAAACCTCCCGTTAGGAGAATCCTTCAGGGCCTGTGTTCCACTGCACCATTACAAGGTCTCCATGGACCGATATCCACATTAGAACCCATCCGCAGGAAATTCCATTTCAACTCAGCTCCCTTGGTTGCTTCCCCAGAGCGAGCAGACTGAACCTTTCTTGACTAGGAGACAATTGGAGTGCGAGGCGGGCTGCCCAACCATCCATCCTTAGAGCTCTGCTCTGGCGTCGTTCCGTATGGGATGTCCTGGAGCCATCCAACAGGTCTCAAATATCCAGCAGAAGGAATCCTTGAGTTTTGGAGCATCTCACAACTCCCAACCTGGGAAAATCTAGATGGCTTTGTGATGCCCCCCCCCCCATTTATGAAGGGGAAATCATGGACAGGAACTCCAACCTAAGCCAACGTCTGATCTTCACCCTGAATTCAGATGCACGAGATCTCGATGCAGCTCTGCAGAGTGTGCTTTCCATTCCCTTGCCCTGAAACCTATGACAAGCTTGTGTTCTCAGACTTCCGTCCTCACACTCCTGGCCCCCAAGCCCTCACATTTGGAAATTCGGGACACAAAATGAAGCATTCTGCCTGCATTCCAGAAGAAAAATTTTGACCTATGGAGTTTCTCACATAACCCAAATGAGGATAGACATACACGGCACTCGAATGTACCAAATTAGATTGTCTAACCTGGCCACTAATAAACTGTCTGATACAGAGTGAGCACGGACCTCCTGACCAAAACCGAGACAGCTGACCGCACACTGAGAACATCACACTGGCCATGGTCTTAGCTCGTTATCTCTTCCCAACCTAACTTTTCAGGCTTCAGAACTTAGACCTTAACTCCAAGCCCTGACAAGGGTTGAATGTGATGCAGAAATCAGAACTCCTCCTTACCCAATGCAAGAAGCCTTGTGGTTGGAAAGTTGTCCACCGATCAGTGTAGGAGAAACCAGCATTCACCCTGAGGCCCCGCCCATTCTTAAGTGCGACGAGGGCATAAACACGCATTGTGACACTCAGCGTGAGTCCTGTCCTCTAGTAAGTCCTCTCAGTGGCTGGACCATTAGATGTCATAATGGGCTTGACATGTCCCTAGGCCCCAATTTTTAACCAGATTTCTGGTTGTCCAGTCACCCCTCCCCAGGGCTTTTCTCTGGAATCACTCATTTGGTGGGACACCTGAGGTTAAAAAACAAAACAAAACTAAACAACAACAACAACAACAAAAAAAAACGGACTTCTTCCATCCCACAGAATGACCTCAAACTCTTTGGACAAGGACAAACCCCAGAGAATGAGACCCATCCATTTCCCATGAAGTCACCCGGAAATTTCACGACCATGAGTTACACGATATCCAGAGACAAAAACTTGAGCAAGAGCCTCACACTCGCCCTTTATTCATATCCCAAAGTGTTCTCCTCATGGGCTGTAGATCAGTCCTGCCATACCTATGACCTGAAACATAAGCCGAGTTTGTGTTTTCAGACAACTGTCCAAACAGTCCTGGCCTACACACCCTACAGGCTCAGGCCCCTGGAGCCAAACCTGACATCTGTCCTTGCCCTCTCCAAGGGAATTGTTTGTGCCCATTCCAATGGCCACAACCCTACTAATAGGATAAACCTCCAAAGTCCCTGAGGACATCCCAATATTTGTGGCTTCCCAGGACAAACAAGGGCAATCTGGGCCCATCTGAGCAGCTACCGGCTTCATACGCGTAGACTGATGTCCCCAGAGGTAAAAAGGAACAAATAGGCCCCTAGGCCCTAATCGGATCCATTGCTTTGGTTTCCAGGCATCTCTCCTCAGAGGCCTGGATTTCAATAGCAGCATATGGCTGTTTCTTGACTCACCCATCAGAACAAATATCATCTACACATGGGAAACTTGCACGATGGAGCTCTGTGAAAGCCTCTCTTTAGGAGAACCCTTAGGGCCCCAGTGCCACCGCTTCATTCCAAGGTCTCCATAGACGCAAAACCATATTAGGACACATCCACGGGAGAGTCCATTTCAACTCAGCCTCCTCGGTTGCTCCACAGATACAGCAGATCTAACCTGTCTTGTTGCATGGAGACAATTGGAATGCGAGGTGGGATACCCATACATCCATCCTTAGAACCCTGCTCGGAATCGATGTCCTGAGGCCAACCAACAGATCTCAATTTTCCTCCAGAAGAATCTTTGCAGTTGGGAGCTTCTCACAACTCCCATTGTGGGAAAACCACCATGGCCTCGCGATCACCCCCCCCCCTTCAAAAAGGGCCATCAGGGACCGAATGTCCAACCTGAGCGATCGTCTGATTCTCGCCCTGACTTCAGAAGCACGATATCTCGATTCAAATCTGTAGATTGTGCCTGCCATATCCTCACCTAGAAACCTAGGCCTAGATTGGGTTCTCAGACTTCCGTCCTCAGACTACTGGCCCACAAGCCCTCCAGTTTGGCAATCCAGAACTACAATGCAGCACTCTGCCTGCCCTCCAGAAGAAAAACATTGCCCTCTCAGGCTACCCAGAAACCCCAAATGAGGATCAAACTGCACGCCATTCGGCTGTACCCCAAATATATAGGCTGACCTGGGCACTAATGCCCTTTCTGACACAGCCTGAGCCTAGACCTCCTGGCCCCACCCAGACAGCTGGCCACACACTGAGCACAACGGACCCGCCATGGCCTTAGTCGTCATTTCTTCTCAACCTCGGTTTTCAGGCTTCAGACCTAGACCTTATCTCCAATCACGGCCCGGGTTTTAAAATGATGCAGACTTCAGAACTCTTTTCCCATGGCAAGAAACCTCGTGGTTGGCTGTTGTCCAAGGTTCAGAGTAGTTGAAACCAGTGTGGCCCATGAGGCCCCGTCCATGCTTGCGGGCCACATTGGTCACAAACACACATTGTGACCCTCAGCCTGAGCCTAATCCTCAGGCAAGGCCTCTCAGTGGCTGGATGGGGAGACAGCATATTGGGCTTGCCATGCCTCAGGCCCCAAATTTTAACCGTACTTCGGGTTGTCCCTTCACTCTTCCCCAGGGCTCTGCTTTGGAATTCCTCTTTTGGTGGGACTCCTGAGGTAACAAACCTGAAAGGAGTCCTCCCATCCCACAGATTGACGAAAAACAATTGGGATCGGGCCAAGTCCACGGAGAGCAAGATTCATCCATGGCCCATGAGTCCTCCCCAACATTCCACGGCCATCGCTGATACAAAATCCAGAGACAAAAGCCTGAGCATGTGCCTCAGACTCGCTCATTCTTCATATCCTGAAGAGTTCTTCAGATAAGAACCTACACGGTACTCGAATGCACCCCAAAAATATAGTCTAACCAGGGCACTAATGCACTGTCTGACAACCTGAGCCCGGACCTCGTGACCAACACCCAGACAGGTGACCGCACACTGAGCTCATTAGACCCGACATGGCCATAGGTCATCATCTCTTCCCTACCTCAGTTTTCAGGCTTCAGAACCTAGACCTTATGTCCAATCACTGCCCAGAGGTGACTGTGATGCAGAAATCAGAACTCTTCCTCACCCATGGCAAGAAACCTTGTGGTTGGCATGTTGTCCAACGTTCAGTGTAGGAGAAACCAGCATTCACCCTGAGGATCCGCCCATTCTTGAGTGCGATGAGGGCATAAACACGCATTGTGACCCTCAGCGTGAGTCCTTTCCTCTAGTACGTCCCCTCATTGGCTGGACCATTAGATGTCATAATGGGCTTTACTTGTCCCTAGGCCCCAATTTATAACCAGATTTCTGGTTGTCCGGTCGCCCCTCCCCAGGGCTTTACTCTGGAATCCCTCATTTGGTGGGACACCTGAGGTTGAAAAACAAAACAAAACAAATCAACAGCAACAGAACAACGGATTTCTTCCCTCCCACAGAATGACCCCAAACTCTTTAGACGGGGCCAAACCACCAGAGAGTAAGACTCGTCCATTTCCCATGAAGTCACCGGAAATTTCACGACCATGAGAGACACGATATCCAGAGACAAAAACTTGAGCAAGAGCCTCACACTTGCCCTTTTTTCATATCCCGAAGAGTTCTCCTCATGGTCTGTAGTTCAGTCCTGCCATACCTATGACCCAAAACATAAGCCGAGTTTGTGTTTTCAGACAACTGACCAAACAGCCCTGGCCTACACACCCTATAGGCTCAGGACCCTGGAGCAAATCTGACGACTGTGCTTGCCCTCTCCAAGGGAATTGTATGTGCCCATTCCAAAGGCCACAACCCTACTAATAGGATAAACATCCAAAGTCCTTGAAGCCCTCCCATATTTGTGGCTTCCCAGGATAAACAGGGGCAATCTGGACCCAACTGAGCACCTACGGGCACTCAGACGCATAGACTGATGTCCCCAGATGTAAAAAGGAACGAACAGGCCCCTAGGCACATATAGGATCCATTGCTTTGGTTTTTAGGCATCTCTCCTCAGAGGCCTGGATTTCAATAATAGCATATGGCTGTTTTTGACTCACCCATCAGAACAAATCTCATCTACACATGGGAAACTTTCACGATGGAGCTGTGTGAAAGCCTTTCATTAGGAGAACCCTTCAGGGCCCCAGTGCCACCGCTTCATTCCAAGGTCTCAATACACGCAAAATCATATTAGGACACATCCACGGGAGAGTCCATTTGAACTGAACCTCCTCGGTTGCTCCCCCAGATCCAGCAGATCTAACCTGTCTTGTTGCGTGGAGACAATTGGAATGCGAGGTGGGCTACCCAGCCATCCATCCTTAGAACCCTGCTCGGAATCCTTGTCCTGGAGACAACCAACAGGTCTCAATTGTCCCTCAGATGAATCTTTGCAGTTGGGAGCTTCTCACAACTCCCATCGTGGGAAAACCACCATGGCCTCGTATTCCACCCTCCCCCCCTTTAGGAAGGGGCGATCAGGGGCAGAATGTCCAAGCTGAGCGATCGTCTGATCCTTTCCCTGACTTCAGATGCACGAGATCTCGAATCAGATCTCACCCAGAAAACTAGGCCTAGCTTGGGTTCTCAGACTTCCGTCCTCAGACTACTGGCCCACAAGCCCTCCAGTTTGGCAATCCAGAACTACAATGCAGCACTCTGCCTACCCTCCAGAAGAAAAACTTTGCCCTCTGGGGCTACCCAGAAACCCCCAATGAGGATCAACCTGCACGCCATTCGGCTGTACCCCAAATATATAGGCTGACCTGGGCACTAATGCCCTTTCTGACACAGCCTGAGCCTGGACCTCCTGGCCCCACCCAGACAGCTGGCCGCACACTGAGCACATCTGACCCGCCATGGCCTTAGGTCGTCATCTGTCGCTCTCGGCCCGCAAGAACGACCCGCAGACGAGGTGAGTTGCAAGCTTCTTTTTTAATAATGGCGGCCGCCCGCAAACCAAGCACACAGCGATATTTATGCACGCGCGTTCACCCCCCCCCCTCGCCCAATCACAATGCCGCGCACGCAGCGTCCTCTTGGCACTCTTATGTAACCATTCAGGGCTCTATTGTTCTCTAGCGGTGATCATGCGTTTCTTTCTTGGCTCCTGGTGCTGCTCATGTGTTAGCCACGAGCGCACCCACATACTCCTAAAACAATCATTCTTAATTCCTCAATCTACAGGCACTGCCGTCTACGTGAATCCTTGCATCTGCTGAATGGCTCTCCACAGCTCCCCCTTTTTTATTGTTTATATGGCAGGGATCGTGCCTGTCTTAGGTTGCCAGTCCCCAGCACACATGCTTACCCATCATCGGGTACTCCCCCTGGCCGAGGAGCCCCTGTCTTAGGTTGCTATGGTGAGGGATCAGTCTTACCCGTCTTTGGGTAACGACCCAGCATACTAAGCCATATTTGGGGGGGCAGGTGCCAGGCTCCAGAGCCATCATGGCTTAGACCAAAGCCTGTTGCTGTAGCCGTTGTTGTCGTGCGATGCATTGTAGAAGGAGCACTTGAGCCAGAATCATCATCATAATCAGGGCTCCTATGCCTGCCCAGTTTTTGAGGAATGAGACTGATTGTTATAACATACTAACCAAATCGCTGACGGAGCCAAGAGATACCTGGGTGGCATTCAAGGTGACATTCTGAGCCCACCGCGGTTGATTAGTTGATGGTTACGTATGATGGCTCTTAACTTATAAACTTCTGCGAGTATAATTTTAACTGCACAAGGCAAGAGGCACATGAAAAGAACAATTACCACTAGCACTCCTATAATTGTTCCTACAACATACCATGCGTGCGTCAGGGAAGGGAAGTGAGAAAACAAGGAGCTTACAAAGTTTTCAGCAAGCTGAGCAACAGTTAACTTGGCATGAGGAGCTTCTTCAATATCTAATATTTCTTGATGTAATTGCAACAGATCAAGGGATAGATTAGAGTTAGACCATACCCCCTCGAGATGGCGTTGTACTCGGTCCCACGAAGTCTCAGAGGCATTATATTTTTTAGAGGTTACGCAAATCCAGTGATAATCGCTATGACACCGGATCCTGGTGCGCAATTTTAAGCTCTGAATTTCCTCCCCTAGAAATCTAACAGTATCATATAGTGCATTTAACCGGGTTTCAATCCTTTTATCTATATCTTCCTGAATTCCCAGCACGGCAGAAGTGTTATGTGCGAGCTGATCCACAGTATCAGCAGTATACACAGCCTGAGCAAGGGACACAGACGCTGTGGTAGCTGTTGCAATTAGGGTGATTAAGGAGACTATCCCGAGTAACAACAATCCTAGCTCTCATCGGGGTCGGCTTAGGGCAGCCTGTACATGCTCCCACAACTCTAAGCCGGGGTTAGAATACCATGGTTTGGAGATATTAACTGGGATCATAATAAATGGGGGCTGTTTTACCACTAATAATCCATCGCCTGGCAGCACTCCTCGAATACAATTGGTTAGGGTACAGTTATAACAAGAGAAATGATAAGTGGCATTTTCCTTTTTTACTGTAAGGTTTCCTACAACTAGCATGAATGGATGGGGCACGCAGGCTTGGGGGTATCTGAGTATTTGTCCAATATTCTCATATCCAAATATGGTCTTAGCATTACTGGTTTGCGGGACAAGGAGTGTGGCGCCTCCAAAGGCGGCAATAAGTTTCCAAATCTCAGTTTGCACCGGATAGCCACGTTGAGGAGTGAGAAATGGGGGTATTTTTGGACGGCATTCAGGACATCCGGAAGATATTATAGGCCCCCAATCCCAAAGCTCAAATCTATCCTCTAGTGAGTACTTAGTAGCTTTTTGTCCTAGGCAGAGCCTCCAGGGTACTCCAATCCCCTTAGCTATACTTAAGTTAGCTGCACAAAGTGGAATATCCCGTGGGGCTATACCAGAAGTCACTATGGTGCTATAGGTAGTGTCAAGGCCAGCTATACTCACACCACTATAACCAGATCGCGGGGAAACACTTAAACAGCGTGGTATTGTGCGCTTCATCGCAAAGCATATGGGATATACATCAGAATAGCCCTTGTAAGATATGGCAGCCTGCTGTGGCCGGAGATGAACAGAAGAGGGAGGGCCTAGCAAGACAGTATCATTAACTTATACAGGAATAGAACTCACATCCCAACCCACGGGCTGTAACAGGGGTGGATCGGGGACGTATGCCCAATATAATGAGCCCTGGGCTGCCAACACCTGTTGCATAAAAATAAGCGTCAGTAGCAAACATGAGTTCGGGTGAGAAGAATGCACTCTATGCTGAGCCATTTGAAGAAGGGCCTGAAGCTGGGCAGTCTCTTGTCTCGGCCACAGTTGAACTGGCTCCGCCTTCATGGGAACAGGCTGCAGGACAGTCGTCGTCACTATCATCATCATCACCAGCATCCTCCACAGGTTCCACGGCCACCAGCCTGGTGAGGCGTTCCGGCACCCAGAGTGGAGCAGGCGCATCCTGTGGGAAAACACAAAGGGAACCTCGGTGCCACCGAAGCACCGGGTCAGGTCCCTTCCATAAGCCAGTAAGGACATCTTTCCATTTCACCATTGACTGCTGCATTTTCTGTTGGCCCCAATGACGTTCCGCGGCCGAAGTGCCGTCCTTGTCAACCGTGAGAAAATTTAAAATAAAGGTGACCAGATTGGTGAGGTCATTGGGTGTACGATACTCCTTTCCAATTCCCCCTTTTTGTATTTTTTGCAAGGTAGTTTTAAAGGTCAGGTGTGCGCGTTCCACAATGCCCTGGCCTTGAGGATTATATGGTATGCCTGTAACATGCTGGATATTGTAGCAGGCCATGAAGCTGCGAAAGCCTGCAGAAGTGTAAGCAGGGGCATTGTCTGTTTTCAAGTGCTTTGGCACTCCCCAGCAGGCAAAACTGCACAGGCAATGGGACATCACATTTTTGATAATTTCCCCTCACAAGGGGGTCGCGCTAACAATCCCCGAGCAAGTGTCTACACTTAAATGGACGTATCTTTGTTGTCCGAAGGAAGGAACATGGTTTACATCCATTTGCCATAGATGGTTAGGTAAGAGCCCCTTTGGGATTTACCCCTAGCGAGGGCATAGGCAAATGTGTTACACAATTACCACAAGACTTCACGATGTCTCGTGCATCAGCTCTTGAGATGTTAAAACGCATCTTTAAAGTTTGGGCATTGACATGCCACCTTTTATGATAGGTTCTCGCGTCTTCCAAGGCGCTACAGACATGAAAGCGTGCGGCCGTGTCAGCTATTCCGTTTCTCTTAGCCATAGGCCCTGGGAGGTCTGAGTGTGCTCTGAGATGTCCGATATAAAAAGGGGCACCACGAGAGAGAATGAGGTCTTGCAATTCAATCAGCAGGGAGGAAATTTCTGATTGACTGGCTGAGATAATGGCAGTCTCAACAGATCTGGTAGCTACAACTGCATATTTACTGTCTGAAATAATATTAATAGGCTGATTTTGAAACCTTTGTAAAACACACATAATTACCAACAATTATGTTCTTTGAGCTGAGGTTGATGGCACAAACAACCGGAATTACCTCTCCCTTCCACCACGTAGGCACCAGTTCCAGATTTGCTACCATCTGTAAACACCGTGAGGGCATCAACCAATGGCTCTAATCGGCAGGATTTAGGCCATATGAGGGGTGTATTTTTGTAAAATCCAATTAGGGGGTGTGAGGGATAATGATTATCAAATGTGACAGGATAAGCTATCGTCAAAATGGCCCAATCATCATTTTCATGTGTTAGAATGTTCACTTGGGTTTTGTCATAAGGGACTATACACGCATCGGGCAGTCTCCCGAGGACCTGTATGCTAGCTTTGAATATTTTGCTTGCTATCATAGCTACAGCTGTAGCATACGGGGTGATGACACGGCTAAGATTATGGGGCAGGTAAATCCATAACAGGGGTCCTCCCTGCCATAGTGCTCCTGTGGGTTATCCAGGGGACGGGATAACTACGGCATTTATAGGCTTTTCCGGGTCACATCTATCTGCTGCTGTTATGGCTAGTCTGCTTTCAACCAACTGTAATGATCTAATGGCAGCTGGGGTAAGAGTTCTTGGGGAGTCTAATTTAGAATCTCCAGGCAGGATATCAAATAAGGGTTTCAATTCTGCTGTAGTGATTTTTATATATGGTCGGATCCAATTAATGTCTCCTAGAAGTTTCTGGAAGTCATTCAATGTGTGCAGGTGATCCCTACGGATCTGGGCCAATTGAGGTTTTACTGTTGCGTTAGAGAGCTGCATACCAAGGTATTTCTGTAGGTTTCCTGCTTGGATCTTTTCAGGGGATATAGTTAGTTCCCACTCTGCCAATTGCTTCTGTAGGAAAGTTAGAGCCGAGGGCAGAGACCTCTCATCTGGCCCACAGATCAGGATGTCATCCATATAGTGATAACAAAGTAGGTTTGGAAATGCTTTTTGAAAAGGTTCCAATGCTCGACTCACATACAACTGACATAAGGTGGGGCTATTAGCCATCCCTTGAGGGAGTACTCTCCATTCATATCTTTGATCTGGCTCAGCATGATTAATGGATGGCTGAGTAAAGGCAAAGCGCTCCATATCCACAGGGTGTAAAGGAATGGAGAAGAAAAAACAGTCTTTGATATCTATTATGATAGAGGGCCAATTTTTGGGTAACGCTGTCATGACTGGGAGCCCCAACTGAAGGGGTCCCATGACCTGCATTTGACCATTAATTTGTCGCAGGTCATGTAACAATCGCCATTTGCCTGATTTCTTTTTTATCACAAATATGGGAGTATTCCACGGGGAGGTGGATTCTTGAAGGTGTCCTGCTTTGAGTTGTTCTTGGACTAATTCTCTGGCCGCTCGTAGCTTGTCTTTTGTTAAAGGCCACTGAGGCACCCAGCGTGGCTCCTGTTGTTTCCAAGTTATTCGAATTGCCTCAGTGGCCGCTAGGAAAAACCCTGACCTCCCATGGAAGGGGGATCGGGATCTTCCTGGCCCTTGGCTCCAAGGCCCTGGCCAGGCTTATATCCCATGTTCCTCATTATGGTTTGGGAGGCCCCACTATACAGTTTTTCAGTAGTAAGTCTAATATCCATCTGCTCCAGCACATCGTGTCCCCACAGAGAAACGGGGGTGGCACAAACATACGGTTGGAAAATGCCTTTATGTCCCTCCTCATCTTCCCAATCTAAGGATGCAGCACTAATATCTGGGCTGGTAGCTACCCCTAATCCTCGGAGGGTTTGATTAGCCTTAATCAGGGCCCAGGCTTTTGGCCAATCTAGATGATTTATAATACTTTTGTCTGCTCCTGTATCTAGGAGCCCCCAGAATGGTCTTCCTCTGATCCTTAATTTAAGCATGGGCCTCTCTTTCATGCCCATTGTAAGGCACGCGAGGGAAGATTCTGTGGATCCTAGGCCACCTTTCCTCGCCTGGCCTGTGGATGGATATTTTTCGTGATCGCTGGGCAAAATTAAGAGCTGTGCGACCCTATCCCCTGGATTTATAATGTTAATACCCCTCGGAGATGAAATCAGAATTTTAACCTCCCCTTCGAAATCGGGATCAATGTCTCCCGGGTGGACCTGAAGTCCCCGCATAGTGGAGGAGCTACTACCAAGGAGGAGCCCCACCGTTCCTTTTGGAGGCCCTCCATGCAGGTCAGATGGCACGGCCTGCACTCCCATTTCAGGCGTTAGGACCATTCGGGTGGTGGCACAGACGTCAAGTCCGGCGGAACCTGTTGTGGCTCTCCTGGGCCCTGCGTGAATTGACTCCCCTGATCGGAGGGTGGGAAAACCCATCGTGGCTTGGTAGGCAGGGACATTGCCACCCCGTACATTTGATTCGGGCCCCGGGGGGTGGGGCCCTGCCTCCCATTTTTTGAACTCCCCCAGTTGTTAGGAAGCAACGGGTTCCCCTCAGTGTCCTCCATGGAGCGACATTCATGTGCCCAGTGATTTCCCTTCCTACATCGCGGGCAACGCTGAGGCTTTAAGCCTCCTGGCGGTACTTTTGGGTGCGCTTTTCCAGTCTGGGTTCCACGCTGCGGGCAATTCCTCTTAACGTGTCCTTCCTGGCCACATTGAAAGCATCCTTTGGGGCGGACTCCTTCCTGGCCGTACATGGCTTGTGCGAAAGCCGCTGCCATAACCTGTCCTTGAATTATAGGCCCCGTTATATCTCTACAGACTTTGATGTAGGCTGATAAGTCCTTTGATCTCCAGGGTCTGATAGCCTCTCTACACCATTTATTGGCATTCTCATAGGCTAACTGCTTGATAAGTGGCATTACTGTATCAACATCCCCGAACATTCTACCTGCGGTCTGTATCAACCTGTCCACAAAATCAGCATAGGGCTCGTTGGGCCCTTGCAATACTTTGGAAAATTGGCCTTGCAAGTCTCCAGCCCCTCTCAAAGTCTTCCAAGCCTTGAGGGCTGCCGTGGCTACCTGTTGATACACCGCAGGGGGGTATGTACTCTGCACATGGGCCCCAAGGTATGGCCCCGTGCCCGTCAGCATTTCCAAACTCCATTGTGGGTTACCTGCGGCCGCATTTCTCCCGAGCTGTGTCCTGACAATTGTCCTGATTTTGGATTTTCCATTCTAGATATTGTCCTCCACTTAATACCGCTCTGGTCAAGTTAGCCCAATCCTCAGGAGTGAGGTAAAGTGTTCCCAGCGACTCCACAAGGGAGACAGTGAAAGCTGCCTGGGGTCCATAGGCACTGACTGCCTCCTTAAGCTGCTTTACCAACTTGAAATCTAGTGGCTGGTGGTACCTTTGCTGATTCTGATCTTCTAACACTGGAAAAAAGCCTTTTCCCGGGCCAAGGACCTCTCACCAATTTTCCGCGGTACAGCCCGAACAATAGCACGTCTTGGCGCAGATGGGCCTATAAGGCGGGGGCCACTCATGGGGTGGCGCCATGGGGCTAGAATGCGGAAGCGGTGTAACTTCCGTTTTTAATTTCGACTGCGCCACAACTGCGGCTTCCGCCCCTGCTTTCAGCTGCGCCATTACTTCTCCCTGCACTCTTAATTCTCCTAATGCCTTTTGCAATTCCGCCTTCTTTTCCTCAAGTTGCTGCCTCACGGTCTCCAAGTCTGTCTGGAGACCGGGAGATTCCCTTTTCTTGTTACTTGCCTCTATCTTTCCTAGCTCCTGTAACTCGCGTTCGGACATCCCTTCTGAGCTTTCGCTTTCGGATTCAGAATCTCGGGAGGAGCCCTTACGGGACTCTTCTTTCATTTGCTCAAGGACTTTGCCCCCCTGTTGTACAGCTCGCTGCAAGGGCCCTCGGGGGGATTGCAAACATACCTTCACCAAGGACCACACAGCTAGAGTCCCCGGGGATGTAGAGGGGCAGCATTTTAAGTCCTCACCCAGGTTTTCCCATTGTGGTACATTTAGGAGCCCTTCTTTTATAAACCAGGGGGCAATCTCTTCTACTTCTTTCAAAAAGGCCCTCGCTGTTTTTGCCTTTAAGGGGGTACCGTTCGTCTTGAGGACATCTTTTAAGGAGTCCTACAAGCGAGCAAGATCGTTCCACATTCCGAGGAAACATACCTTATCGTCCCCGAAGAACGTCACAAGCAACCTAACGTCCGATCGTCTACTGGGAACCTCCCTGTCAACAGACAGTTATTGGTGCACTCTTTACCTTATCGTTGCTCTTACCTCAATCCTCGTTCTGCGTCTAAATGTAGGGGTCCCGGGTTTTCGGCACCAGTTGTCGCTCTCGGCCCACAAGAACGACCAGCAGACGAGGTGAGTGGCAAGCTTCTTTTTTAATAATGGCGGCCGCCCGCAAACGAAGCACACAGCGATATTTATGCACGCTCGTTCACACACCCCCCTCGCCCAATCACAATGCCACGCATGCAGCGTACTCGTGGCACTCTTATGTAACCATACAGGGCTCTATTGTTCTCTAGCGGTGATCATGCGTTTCTTTCTTGGCTCCTGGTGCTGCACATGCGTCAGCCACGAGCGCACCCACATCCACCTAAAACAATCATTCTTAATTCATCAATCTAGAGGCACAGCCATCTACGTGACTACTTGCATCTGATGAATGGCTCTCCACAGTCATCTCTTCTCAATCTCGGTTTTCAGGCTTCAGAACCTAGACCTTATCTCCAATCACGGCCCGGGTTTGAAAATGATGGAGAAATCAGAAATCTTTCCCAATGGCAAGAAACCTTGTGGTTGGCATGTTGTGCAAAGTTCAGTGTACTTGAAACCAGTGTGGATATGAGGCCCCGCCCATGCTTGCGGGCCACATTGGTCACAAACACACATTGTGACCCTCAGCCTGAGCCCAGTCCTCAGGTAAGGCCTCTCAGTGGCTGGATGGAGAGACAGCATATTGGTCGTGCCATGCCCCTAGGCCCCATTTTTAACCATAGTTCGGGGTGTCCCTTCACTCTTCCCCAGGGCTCTGCTTTGGAATTCCGCTTTTGGTGGGACACCTGAGGTAACAAACCTGAAAGGAGTCCTTCCATCCCACAGATTGACGAAAAACAATTGGGATCGGGCCAACTCCACAGAGAGCAAGATACATCCATGGCCCATGAGGCCTCCCCAACATTCCACGGCCATCGCTGATACAAAATCCAGAGACAAAAGACTGAGCACGCGCCTCAGACTAGCTCATTCTTCATATCCTGAAGAGTTCTCCAGATAAGAACCTACACGGCACTCGAATGCACCCAAAATATATAGTCTAACCTGTGCACTAATGCACTGTCTGACAACCTGAGCCCGGACATCGTGACCAACACCCAGACAGCTGACCGCACACTGAGCACATCAGACCCGCCATGGCCTTAGGTCATCATCTCTTCCCTACCTCAGTTTTCAGGCTTCAGAACCTAGTCCTTATCTCCAATCACTGCCCAGGGGTGACTGTGATGCAGAAATCAGAACTTTCCTTACCCATGGCAAGAAACCTTGTGGTTGGCATGTTGTCCTACGTTCAGTGTAGGAGAAACCAGCATTCACCCTGAGGCCCCGCCCATTCTTCAGTGCGATGAGGGCATGAACACGCATTGTGAACCTCAGCGTGATTCCTGCCCTCTAGTACGTCCTCTCAGTGGCTGGACCATTAGATGTCATAATGGGCTTGACATGTCCCTAGGCCCCAATTTTTAACCAGATTTCTGGTGGTCCAGTCGCCACTCCCCAGGGCTCTACTCTGGAATCCCTCATTTGGTGGGACAACTGAGGTTGAAAAACAAAACAAAACAAATCAACAAAAACAGAACAACGGACTTCTTCCATCCCACAGAATGACCCCAAACTCTTTGGACGGGGCCAAACCCCCAGAGAGTAAGACTCGTCCATTTCCCATGAAGTCACCCGGAAATTTCACGACCATGAGTGACACGATATCCAGATATAAAAACTTGAGCAAGAGCCTCGCACTCGCCCTTTTTTCATATCCCGAAGAGTTCTCCTTATGGTCTGTAGATCAGTCCTGCCATACCTATGACCCAAAACATAAGCCGTGTTTGTGTTTTCAGACAACTGTCCAAACAGCCCTGGCCTACACACCCTCTAGGCTCAGGCCCCTGGAGCCAAACCTGACGACTGTGCTAGCCCTCTCCAAGGGAATTGTATGTGCCCATTCCAATGGCCACAACTCAACTAAGAGGATAAACCTCCAAATCTCTGAGGCCATCCCAATATTTGTGGCTTCGAGGACAAACAGGTGCAATCTGGGCCCGTCTGAGCACCTACCTGCACTCAGACCCGTAGACTGATATCCCCAGAGTTAAAAAGGAACGAACAGGCCCCTAGGCACCTATTGGATCCAATGCTTTGGTTTCCAGGCATCTATCCTCAGAGGCCTGGATTTCAATAACAGCATATGGCTGTTTATTGACTCACCCATCAAAACAAATCTCATCTACTCATAGGAATCTTGCACGATGGAGCTGTGTGAAAGCCTCTCTTTAGGAGAAACCTTCAAGGCCCCAGTGAAACCGCTTCAATCCAACGTCTCCATAAACACAAAATCATATTAGGACATATCCACGGGAGATTCCATTTCAATTCAGCCTCCTCGGTTGCTCCCCCATATCCAGCAGATCTAACCTGTCTTGTTGCTTGGAGACAATTGAAATGCGAGGTGGGCTCCCCAGCCATCCATCCTTAGAACCCTGCTCGGAATCGTTGTCCGGGAGCCAACCAACAGGTCTCACTTGTCCTGTAGAAGAATCTTTGAAGTTGGGAGCTTCTTACAACTCCCATCATGGGAAAACACCTATGGCCTCGTGATCCACCCCCTCTTCAAGAAGGGGCCATCAGGGACAGAATGTCCACCCTGAGCGATCGTCTGATCCTCGGCCTGACTCAGATGCACGAGATCTCGATTCAGGTCTGGAGATTGTGCCTGCCATATCCTCACCCATTATCCTAGGCCTAGCTTGGGTTCTCAGTTTCCGTCCTCAGACTACTGGCCCACAAGCCCTCAAGTTTGGCAATCCAGACTACAATGCAGCACTCTGCCTGCCCTCCAGAAGAAAAACATTGCCCTCTGGGGCTACCCAGAAACCCCAAATCAGGATTAACCAGCACGCCATTCGGCTGTACCCCAAATATATAGGCTGACCTGGGCAATAATGCCCTTTCTGACACAGCCTGAGCCTGGACCTCCTGGCCACACCCAGACAGCTGGCTGCACACTGAGCACATCAGACCCGCCATGGCCTTAGGTCGTCATCTCTTCTCAACCTCGGTTTTCAGGATTCAGAACCTCGACCTTATATCCAATCACGGCCCGGGTTTGAAAATGATGCAGAAATCAGAATTCTATCCCCATGGCAAGAAACCTTGTGGTTGGCATGTTTTCCAATGTTCAATGTAGTAGAAACAAGTGTGGCCCATTTGGCCACGCCCATGCTTGCGGGCAACATTGGTCACAAACACACATTGTGACCCTCAACCTGAGCCCAGTCCTCAGGTAAGGCCTCTTAGTGGCTGGATGAAGAGACAGCATATTGGGCTTGCCATGCCCCTGGGCCCGAATTTTTAACCATAGTTCGGGTGGTCCCTTCACTCTTCCCCAGGGCTCTGCTTTGGAATTCCTCTTTTGGTGGGACACCTGAGGTAACAAACCTGAAAGGAGTCCTCCCAGGCCACAGATTGACGAAAAACAATTGGGATCGGGCCAAATCCACAGAAAGCAGGATTCGTCCATGGCCCATGAGGCCTCCCCAACATTCCACGGCCATCGCTGATACAAAATCCAGAGACAAAAGCCTGAGCACGCGCCTCAGACTCGCTCATTCTTCATATACTGAAGAGTTCTTCAGATAAGAACATACACCACACTCAAATGCACCCAAAATATATATAGTCTAACCTGGGCACGAATGCACTGTCTGACAACCTGAGCCCGGACCTCGTGACCAACACCCAGACAGCTGACCGCACACTGAGCACATCAGACCCGCCATGGCCTTAGGTCATCATCTCTTCCCTACCTCAGTTTTCAGGCTTCAGAACCTAGACCTTATCTCCAATCACTGCCCAGGGGTGACTGTGATGCAGAAATCAGGACTCTTCCTTACCCATGGCAAGAAACCTTGTGGTTGGCATGTTGTCCAATGTTAAGTGTAGGCAAAACCAGCATTCACCCTGAGTCCCCGCCCATTCTTGAGTGCGACGAGGGCATAAACACGCGTTGTGACCCTCAGCGTGAGTCCTGTCCTCTAGTACGTCCTCTTGGTTTCTGGACCATTAGATGTCATAATGGACTTGACATGTCCCTAGGAACCAATTTTTAACCAGATTTCTGGTTGTCCAGTCGCCCCTCCCCAGGTCTCTACTCTGGAATCCCTCATTTGGTGGGACACCTGAGGTTGAAAAAAAAAAAAAAAAGAAATCAACAACAACAGAACAACGGACTTCTTCCATCCCACAGAATGACGCCAAACTCTTTGGACGGGGCCAAACCCCCAGAGAGTAAGACTCGTCCATTTGCCATGAAGTCACCCGGAAATTTCACGACCATGAGTGACACGATATCAAGAGACAAAAACTTGAGCAAGAGCCTCACACTCTCCCTTTTTTCATATCCCGTAGAGTTCTCCTCATGGTCCGTAGATCAGTCCTTCCATACCTATGACCCGAAACATAAGCTGAGTTTGTGTTTTCAGACAACTTTCCAAACAGCCGTGGCCTACACACCCTACATGCTCAGGCCCCTGGAGCCAAACCTGACGACTGTGCTTGCCCTCTCCAAGGGAATTGTATGTGCCCATTCCAATGGCCACAACCCTACTAATAGGATGAACCTCCAAATTCCGTGAGGCCATCCCAATATTTGTGTCTTCCCAGGACAAACAGGGGCAATCTGGGCCCATCTGAGCACCTACCGGCACTCAGACCGGTAGACTGTTTGTCCCCAGAAGTAAAAAGGATCGAAGGTGCCTTAGGCACATATCAGATCCAATGCTTTGGTTTCCAGGCATCTCTCCTCAGAGGCCTGGATTTCAAAACAGCATATGGCTGTTTCTTGACTCACCCATCAGAACAAATCTCATCTACACATGGGAAACTTTCACGATGGAGCTGTGTGAAAGCCTCTCTTTAGGAGAACACTTAGGGCCCCAGTGCCACCGCTTCATTCCAAGGTCTCCATAGACGCAAAACCATATTAGGACACATCCACGGGAGAGTCCATTTCAACTCAGCCTCCACGGTTGCTCCACAGATACAGCAGATCTAACCTGTCTTTTTGCGTGGAGACAATTGGAATGCGATGTGGGATACCCATACATCCATCCTTAGAACCCTGCTCGGAATCGATGTCCTGAGGCCAACCAACAGATCTCAATTGTCCTCCAGAAGAATCTTTGCAGTTGGGAGCTTCTCACAACTCCCATTGTGGGAAAACCACCATGGCCTCGCGATCACCCTCCCCTTCAAAAAGGGCCATCCGGGACCGAATGTCCAACCTGAGCGATCGTCTGATTCTCGCCCTGACTTCAGAAGCACGATATCTCGATTCAAATCTGTAGATTGTGCCTGCCATATCCTCACCCAGAAACCTAGGCCTAGCTTGGGTTCTCAGACTTCCGTCCTCAGACTACTGGCCCACAAGCCCTCCAGTTTGGCAATCCAGAACTACAATGCAGCACTCTGCCTGCCCTCCAGAAGAAAAACATTGCCCTCTGGGGCTACCCAGAAACTGCAAATGAGGATCAACCTGCACGCCATTCGGCTCTACCCCAAATATATAGGCTGAACTGGGCACTAATGCCCTTTCTGACACAGCCTGAGCTTAGACTTCCTGGCCCCACGCAGACAGCTGGCCCCACACTGAGCAAATCGGACCCGCCATGCCCTTAGGTCATCATCTCTTCTCAACCTTTGTTTTCAGGCTTCAGAACCATCTACGCTGAGTAGAGGTAGATGCTCAGCTGGTTTCAGATGACCCTTGTTTGTCCTGGGCGGCTTACATTATTGGGATGACCTTGGGGACTCTGGAGGTTTTTCCTAATTTGTACGATTGTGGACAATGGAATGGGCAGAATACCCGTGGTATTTACAGGCACAGTCCTGATGTGTGGCTCCAGGGGCCCCAGCCTGAAGGGTCTGTGGGCCAGGAATGTGGGGACAGAAGTCTGAAAACACACAAACTCGGCTTAGGTTTGGGAAGTAGGTATGGCAGGCCCGATCCACAGACCGTGAGGAGAACTCTTCGGGATACGACAAAAGAGCGAGTGTGAGGCGCTTGCTCAGACTTTTGTCTCTGGATTTGTTGTCAACGATGGCTGTGGAATCTCGGGGAGGCCTCATGGGCCATGGACGAGACTTCCTCTCTGTGAATTTGGTCCAATGCCAATTGTTTGGGGGGTCAATCTGAAGGATGGGAAGAGTCCTTTTAGTTTTGTTACCTCAGGTGTCCCACCAAAAGAGGGATTCCACAGCAGAGCTCTGGGGAGGGATGAATGGACAACCCGAACAATCCAATTGGGGTGAGGTCGAGAACCGAGCAGGTTGATCCTCATTTGAGGTTTATGGAGATCCCCATAGAGCAACGTTTTTCTTCTGGAGGGCCAGCATAGGGCTGCATTTTGGTTCCCAGAATTCCAAGTCTTGAGGACATGTTTGCCAGGAGTGTGAGGAAGGAAGTCTGAAAACACAAGGTAGCACGAGGTTTGGGCCTACTGTGCAGAGGCTGAATCGAGATCTCCTGCATCTGAGGTCAGGGCGAGTATCAGATGATGCCTCAAGCTGGAGTTTGTGTCCATGACGGCCCCTTCCTGAAGTGGGTGGGGGCGTCATGAGGCCAGGAGGTTTCCCTAAGCTGGGAGTTGTGAGCTGCTCCAAACTTCAAAGTTTCCTTCTTCAGGACAGTCGAGTACTATTGGATGGTTCCAGGATGCCCCATACAGAAAGACTCGAGAGCACGGGCCTAAGCATGGATGCCGAGAAACGCCAACTCACCTTCCCATTGCCTGGTCGAGACAAGGCACACTCAATCTGTGGGCTCTTGGGTGAGCTACCCAGAAGGCTGAGTTTAAATGGACTTTCTTGAGGATGAGTCATAATGTGGGTTGGTGGCCATGGAGACCTTGGAATGTGGCAGTAGCTAAGGGACTCTGCAGGATTCTCCAACCCGAAGGGTTTGACACAACTCCACAAGGAAGCTTTCCATGTGGAGATGAGAGGTGTTCTGTCTGGTGCCACCGGATAGCCCCATATGCTGGTCTTCGAACCCAGGCCTCTGAGGAGTGATACCTGGACACCAAAGCAAGAGTTCATAATAGGGCCTAGGGGCCTGTCTGGTTCAATCTTCTGTCTCTGCGGATATCAGTCTGTGTGTCTGCATGGAGGTAGTAGTTGCTCAGCTGGTGCCATAATGCCCCTGTTTGTCCAGTGCGGCTTGCGGTAGTGGGATGTCCTTGGGGACCTTGAGCTTTCTACTATTTTGTAGAGTTGTGGCCAATGGAACGGGCAGTTTCTTAGGAGAGAGCAGGCACAGTTCTGGTGTGTGGCTCCAGAGACCCCAGCCTGGAGGCGGTGTGGGCCACGGCTGTGCAGACAGACATCCAAAAACCCAAACTCAGCTCAGGTTTGGGGCCGAGGTTATGGCAGGCCTGATCTACAGTCCGTGAGGGGAGCTCCTCTGGTTATGAAAGAAGGGTGAGAGGGAGGCAGTCGCTCAGTCTTTTGTCTCTGGATATTTTTGTCCACAATGGCCGTTTTAATGTAGGAGTTGCGTCATGGGTCGTAGAAGTCTCCCTCTCTGTTAGTTTGTCCAGCCCCCAAGAGTTTGGGGTCATTCTGTGGTAAGGGAAGAGTCCTGTTTTCTGCTTCATGTGCCCCCCCAGTAGAGGGATTCTGGAGCATAGCAGTGGGTACTGACAACTGGAATACTCGCTCTCTGGTTAATCCTGGGGGCCTATGGATATGACAAGCCCCATATGCAGGATCTTGGTCCAGCCACTGAGAGGCGTTACTTTAATACGGGTCTCACGCTTCAGGTCACAATGCATGTCTGTGCCCTAGGCGGCCCTCAAGCATTGGCGGGGCCTTTCCAACAATGCAGGTTTTCCCACGTTGAACGTTGGACAACATGCCAACCACAAGGTTTCTGGCCATGGGGAAGGAGGAATTCTAATTTCTGCATCACGTTCACCCCTGGGCAGTGATTGGAGATAAGGTCTAGGTTCTGAAGCCTGAAAACCGAGGTTGGGAAGAGATGACGTACTACAGCCATAGCGGGTCCCTTGTGTCCAGGTTGGAGCCAGCTGTCTAGGTGTCGTTTGGGATGTCTTGTCTCAGGCTGTGCCAGACAGGGCATTAGTATTCAGGGTAGGCTGTATAATTGCTTTACAGTCGAGTGGCATGCATTAGATAATCATTTGGGGTTTCTTATTAGCAGCATAGGGCAAAGTTTTTCTTCTGGAGGGCAGGCAGAGTGCTGCATTGTGGCTTCGGAATTCCCAAACTGGAGGGCTTGTGGGCCAGGAGAGTGAGGACGGATGTCTAAGAACACAAGCTAGGCTTAGGTTTCTGGGAATGGACATGGCAGACACACTCTGCAGAGCTGAATTGAGATCTCATGAGTTTGAAGTCAGGTCGAGGATCAGACTTTGGCTCAGGTTGGAGTTTCTGTCCATGTTGGCCCCTTCATGAAGGAGCGGGCATTATGATGCCATGGGGGTTTTCCCACTATTAGAGTTGTGAGATGCTCCAAACCGCAAGGATTCCTTCTGTGGGAAAATTAAGATTTGTTGGATGGCTCCAGGACGTCTCCTAAGGTATTTTTCCAGAACAGGGTTCTAAGTATGGATGCCTGGGCAGACAGCCTCAATTCCAATTGTCTCCTAGCAACAAGAAACGTTTGATCTGCTGGCTTGGGGTAGCATCAGAGGGGGCTGAGTTGGAATGGACTTTCCTGAGGATGGTCTTAAATGAGTTGACATGGACTTTCCTGAGGATGGTCTTAATGTTGGTTTGAGTCCATTGAGACCTTGGTATGGGGCAGTGGCACCAGGGCCCTGAAGGATTCTCCTAACCAGAGGTGATAACAAAGCTCCAATGAGCAAGTTTTCCATGGGGAGACGAGATTTGTTCTTATTGGTGCCTCAGGAAACCACCATTTGCTGGTATTGGAAATGAGGCCTCTGAGGAGAGAGATGCCTGGAAACCAAAGCAATGGATCTGATTAGGGCCTAGGGGCCTGTCCGGTTCAATATTCTTCTCTGGGGACATCTTTTGTCTGAGTGGAGGTAGTTGCTCAGCTGGTTTGAGATCACACCTGTTTGTCCTGGGCGGCCTACACTATTGGGATGGCCTCGGTAACTTTGGAGGTTTTTCCTAATTTGCAAGGTTCTGGCCAATGAATGGGAAGAATTCTCTTGAAAGGGAAGCACAGTCCTGAGGTGTGGCTCCAGGGACCCAAGTGTGGAGCGTGTGTGGTCCAGGGCTATTTGGACAAAAGTCTGAAAACACAAACTCCACTTAGGTTTGGGTCTGTAGGTATGGCCGGCCCGATATATAGACCGTGAGGAGAACTCTTCGGGATATGAACAACGGGCGAAAGTGAGGTGCTTGCTCAAGCTTATTTTTTTCTGGATATGTGTCACCGATTGCCATGGAATGTCCGGGTGTCCTCATGGGCCATCGATGAGGCTCCCTTTCTGGGGATTTGATCCAATCCCAAGAGTTTGGGGTCATTCTATGGGAAGGGAGGAGGCCTTTCTGTTTTTTTTTTTTTTTTACCTCAGGTGGATCACCAAAAGAGGGATTCCACAGCAGAGTCCTGGGGAGGGGCGACTGGACATCCAGAATTCTGGTTAACATTGGGACCTAAGAACATGGCAAGCCCCATATATGGCCTCTTGGTCCAGACACTGAGAGGCCTTCCTTGAGCATAGGGCTCACATTGAGTTTCACAATGTGTTTTTGTGCCCAAGGAGCCCCTCAAGTCAGGGCGTGGCCTAATGTACCATGCTGTTTTTTCCTACACTGAACGTTGCACAATATGGAAACCACAAGTTTTCTGGCCATGGGGAAGAAGGAGTTCTAAATTCTGCAACACTTTCACTCCTGGACTGTGATTGGATTTAATGTCTAGGTTCTGAGGCCTGAAAACTGATGTTGGGAAGAGATGAAGACCTAAGGCCATGGTGTGACTAATGTGCTCAGTGTTCGGCCAGCTGTTGAGTGTGGGTTGGGAGGTGCAGGCTCAGGCTGTGGCAGACAGGGAATTAGTGCCCAGGCAAGACTGTATCATTGGGGTGCAGTCGAGTTTCGTGCAGGATGGTACTCATTTGTGGTTACTGGGTAGCCCCAGAGGGCAACGTTTTTCTTCTGGAAGGAAGACACAGTGCCACATAGTGGCTCCAGAATTCCCAAACTGGAAGGCTTGTGGGCCAGGAGTGTGAGGAAAAAATTCTGAGAACACAAGCCAGACTTAGATTTCGGGGTGAGGGGACGGCAGGAACCCTCTGCAGAGATGATTCGTGATCCCGTGTACCTGAAGACAGAGCTAGGATCAGACGTTGGCTCAGGTTGGAGTTTCTGTCCATGACGGCCCCTTCATGAAGGGGAGGGTGTCACGAGGCCATGGTGGTTTTCCCACGATGGGAATTGTGAGATGCTCCAAACCGCAATGATTCCTTCCGTGGGCCAGTCGAGACCTGCTGGATGGCTCCAGGACATCCCATAAGGAAGTTATCCAGAGCAGGGTTCTAAGGATGGATGCCTGGGCAGCCTGCCTCCCACTCCAGGTGTCTCATAGCGACAAGGCAAGTTCGATTTGCTGGATCTAGGGGAGTAACCGAGGCGGGTGTGTTGAAATAGGTGAGTTGAGGATGGGTCATAATGTGCATTTGTGTCCATGGAGACCTTGGAATGGGGTGCTTGATCCAGGGCCTGAGGGATGTTCATAACCGGAGGTTTTGATGGAGCTCTAAAGAGTACGTTTCGTATGTAGAGAAGAGAATTGTTTTGATGAGTGCCTAAGGAATCTCCCATATGCTGGTATTGGAAACCAGGCCTCTGAGGAGAGATGCCTGGAAACAAAGGCAATGGATATGATTAGGGCCTAGGTGCCTGTCCGGTTCAATCTCTTTCCTGGGGATACGTGTCTATGGATCTGAGCGGAGGTAGATGCTTGGCTTGTGTCAGATCGCCCCTGTTTGTCCTGGGCAGCTTATAATATTGGGAATGGCCTCGGGATTTTGGAGTTTCTCCTAATCTATAGGGTTGTGGCCAATGGAATGGGCAGAAATCCCCTGGAGAGGGCAGGCACAGTTCTGAGTTTGGCTCTAGGGGCCCAGCCTTGAGAGTGTGAGGGCCAGGCCTGTGGGGACAGAAGTCTCAAAACACAAATTCTACTTAGGTTTGGGGACATAGGTATGGCACGCCCAATCTACAGACCGTGATAACACTTCGGGATATGAAAAAGGGTGAGTTTGAGGTGCTTGCTCAGGTTTTGTCTCTGGATTTGTGTCAACAATGTGGGTCGAATGCTGGCGTGGCGTCATGGTTTGTGGACGGCTTTCCTTCTCTGAGGATTTGACCCAATCCCAAGAGTGTGGGTACATTCTGTGGGATGGGAGGTGTCCTTTCTGTTTTTTTATTTTATTTTATGTACCTCATGTGTGCCAATAAAAGCGGGATTCCCGAGCAGAGTCCTTGGTAGGGACAACTGGATAACCCCACCTCTGTTTAAGTTTGGGGGCCTAGGGGCATGGCAAGTCCAATATGTGGGCTCTTGATTCAGACACTGAGAGGTCTTCCTTGAGGACAGGGCTCATGCTGAGGGTCACAATGCCTATTTGTGCCCAACAAGGCCCTCAAGCATGGGAAGGGCCTCATGGGCCACGCTGGATTCTCCTACACTGAATGTTGGAGAATATGCCAACCACAAGGTTTCTGGCCATAGCGAAGGAAGAGTTGTGATTTCTGCATCACGTTCACCCCTGGACAGTGATTGGAGTTTAGGTCTAGGTTCTGAAACCCGAAAACCGAGGTTGGGAAGAGATGAAGACCTAAGGACCTGATGGGTACAATGAGCTCAGTGTGTGGCTAGCTGTTGAGCGTAGGTCTGGAGGTGTGGGCTCATGCTGTGTCAGACAGGGCATTAGACAGGGTAGACTGTATATTTGGGGTGCAGTCGAGTGGCGTTCAGTTGATCCTCATTCGGGTTTCTAGGTAGCTCCATAAGGCAACATTTTTCTTCTGGAGGGCAGGCAGAGTGCTGCATTGTGGCCCCAATATTGCCAAACTGTAGGGCTTTTGGGCCAGGGGTGTGAGGACGGTAGTCTGAGAACACAAGCTAGGCTTAGTTTTTGGGGTGAGGGCACAGAAGGCACACTCTGCAGAGCTGAATCAAGATCTCATGCACCTGAAGCCAGGGCGAATATCAGACGTTTGCTCAGGTTGGAGTTTCTGTCCATGATGGCCCATTTATAAAGTGGAGCGTCTCAAGAGGCCATGAAGATTTTCCCACAAAGGGAGTTGTGAGATGCACCAGACTGCAAAGATTCCTTCTGTGGGACCCTTGAGACCTGTTGGATGGCTCTAGGATGTCCCATATGTAACTACTACAGGGTAGGGTTCTAAGGATGGATGCCTGGGCAGCCCGCCTCCCATTCTAGTTGTCTCTTTAGCAACAAGGCAGGTTTGATCTGCACGCCCTGGGGGAGAAACCAAGGGGGATGAGTTGACATGGACTCTACCGAGGATAGATCATAATGTGGGTTTAAATCCATGGAGATTTTGGAATGGGGCACTTGATCCGGGGCCCTGAAAGATTCTCCTAAACAGAGGTTTTTTATAGAGCTCCAAAGAGTACATTTCCTATGTGGAGACGAGATTTTTCTATGATTGCCTCAGTAATCCCCCATATGCTTGTATTGGTAACCAGGCCTCTGAGGAGAGATGCCTGGAAACAAAAGCAATGGATCTGATTAGGGCCTAAGTGCCTGTCCAGTTCAATCTTATTCTATGGGGATATCTGTCTCTGGGTCTGAGTGGAGGTAGTTTCCTAACTTGTGAAAGATCATCCCTGTTTGTCCTGGGCAGCCAACACTATTGGGATGGCCTCGGGGAGTTTGGAGGTTTCTCCTAATCTATAGGGTTGTGGCCAATGGAAATGGCAGAATTCCCCTGGAGAAGGAAGCCACAGTCCTCAGGTGTGGCTCCAGGGGCCCCAGCTTGGATGGTGTGTGGGCCAGGACTGTGGAGACAGAAGTCTGAAAACACAAACTCAGCTTAGGTTTGGGGATGTATGTATGAAGGCTCGATCTACAGACCGTGAGAATTTTCCGGGCTATGAACAAAGGGCGAGTATGTGGCGTTTGCTCAGGCTTTTGTCTCTGGATTTTGTGCCTACGGTGGCCGTGGAATGTCGGGGTGTCCTCAAGGGCCATGGACAAGTCTTTCTCTGGTGATTTGGCCTGATCCCAAGTGGTTGGGATCATTCTGTGGATGGGAAGAGTCCTTTCTGTATTTTTATTTTTTACCTCAGGTATCCCACCAAAGAGGGATTCCAGAGCAGTGCCCTGAGTAGGGGTGACTAGACATCTCTAACTCTGGTTGAGATTGGGGGACTAGAGGCTTGGCAAGCCCCATATGTGGGCTGTTGTTCCAGTCACTAAGAGGCTTTACATGAGGATAGGGCTCACGCTGAGGGTCACAATGTGTGTTTGTGCAAATTGTAGCCCTCAGGGATAGGTGGGGCCTCATAGTCCATGCTGCTTTCTCCTACAATGAACGTTGGACAACATGCCAACCAAAAGGTTTCTTGCCATGGCGAAGGAGAAATTCTGATTCTTGTATCACGTTCACTCCTGAGGAGTGAGTGGAGATAAGGTCTACGTTCTGAAGGTGAAAACTGAGGTTGGGTTGAGATGATGGCCGAAAGCCATTGTGGGTTTGATATGCTCAGTATACGGCCAGCTGTCTGGGTGTTGGACTGGAGGTCTGCCTTCAGGCTGTGTCAGACAGGGCTTTAGTGCACAGGCTAGATTGTATAATTGGGGTATGGTCGAGTGGCATGCAGGTTGTTACTCCTTTGGCGTTTCTGGTTAGCCCTATAGGGCAACATTTTTCTTCTGGAGGGCAGGCAGAGTGCTGCATTGTGTCTCCAGAATTGCCAAACTGGAGGGGTGTGGCCAGGATTGTGAAGACTGAATTCTGAGAACACAAGTTAGGCTTAGGTTTCGGGGCGAGGGCACAGCAGGCACAATCTCAAGTGCTGAATCGAGATCTCGTGCTTCTGAATTCAGGGCGCGGATCAGACTTTGGCTTAGGATGGAGTTTCTGTCCATGATGGCCCATTTATGAAGGTGTGGGGCATCATGAGGAAATGGAGGTTTTCTCACAGTGGGATTGTGTGATGCTTCAAACCACAAGGATTCATTCTGCGAGACAGTCAAGACAGGTTGGTTGGATTCAAGACGTCCCATAAAGAAATTCTCCAGAGCAGGGTTCTAAGGATGGATGCCTGGGCAGCCCACCTCGCATTCCAACTGTCTCCTAGTGACAAGGCAGGTTTGATCTGCTGGCTCTGGGTGAGCAGCCGAGGGGGCTGATTTGGAATGGACTCTCCTGAGGATGGATCATAATGTAAGTTTGTGTCCTTGGAGACCTTGGAATTGGGCCATGGTGCCAGCGCCCTGAAGGATCCTCCTAACCTGAGGTATTGACACAGCTCCAAAGAGCAAGTTTCTCGTGTGGAGATGAGATCTGTTCTGATTGTTTCCTTAGGAAACCCCCATATACTGATATTGGAAACCAGGCCTCTGAGGAGAGATACCTAGAAACCAAAGCAATGGATCAGAAGTTGGCTCAGGTTGGAGTTTCTGTCCATGATGGCCCCTTTATAAAGGGGAGCATCTCATGAGGCCATGTAGGTTTTCCCACGATAGGAGTTGTGAGATGCTCCAATCTGCAAGGATTCCTTCTGCAGGACAGTCAAGACCTGTTGGAAGGCTCCCAGGACATCCCATATGGAACGGCGCCAGAGCAGGATTCCAACGATGGATGCCTAGAGAGTCTGCTTTGCATTCAAGTTATCTCCTAGCGAAAAGGCAGGTTTGATATTCTGGCTCTGGGGGAGTAATCGACGGGGCTGAGTTGAAATGTACTCTCCTGCCGAATGGTCATAATGCGGGTTTGTGTCCATGGAGACCTTGGAATAGGGCGGTGGCTCCGGTTACCTGAAGGTTTCTCCTAACTGGAGGTTTTTACAGAGCTCCAAAGGATAAGTTTCCCATGTGGAGACAAGTTTTGTTCTGATTGGTATCTCTGGAATCCCCCATATGCTGGTATTGGAAAACAGGCCTCTTAGGAGAGATGCTTAGAAACAAAAGAAATGGAACCAATTACGTTCTAGGGGGCTGTCCAGTTTAATACCTTTCTCTTGGGATATCTGTCTACGGGTGAGTTGAGGTCGTTGCTCAGCTTGTGACAGATCACCCCTCTTTGTACTGGGCGGCCTACACTATTGGAATGGCCTCTGGGACTTTGGAGGTTTCTGCTAATCTGTAGGGTTGTGGCCAATGGAATGGGAAGAATTTCCTTGAAGAGGGCAGGCACAGTCCTGAGGTGTGGCTCCAGGGGCCTCAACCTGGAGGGTGTGTGGGACAGGGATGTCAGGATAGAAGTCTGAAAACACAAACTCGGCTTAGGTTTGGGGACGTAGGTATGGCAGGCCCGATCTACAGACTATGAGGAGAATTTTTTGGGCTATGACCTAAGGGTGAGGCTTATGTCTCTGGATTTTGTGACAATAGTGGCCGTGGAATGTCGGGCTGGCCTCATGGGCCATGGAGGAGTCTTTCTCTCTGGGGATGGCCTGATCCCAAGTGATTGGGGTCATTCTTTGGGTGGGAGGAATCCTTTCTGTGTTTACTTACCTCAAATGTCCCACCAAAGAGGGATTCCAGAGCAGAGGCCTGAGTAGGGGTGACTAGATGTCTCTACCTCTGGTTAAGATTGGGTGACTTGAGGCATTGCAGGCCCCATATGCGGGCTCATGGTCCAGCCACTGAGAGGCTTTACTTGAGGACAGGGCTCAAACTGAGGGTCCCAATGTGTGTTTGTGCCCACCGCAGCTCTTAAGCATGGGCAGGGCCTCAGGGACCCTACACTACCCTAAGGGGCCCTACTACTACTACTCTCCTGTAGGTCCTACAGGGGTCCTACACTAAACTTTGGATAAGATGACAAACACAAGGAGTCAAGATGGCGGAGAAGTAGCAAGCTGAGACTGCTTCAGCTAGCCGGAGATCAGCTAGATAGCTTATCTAAAGATTGCAAACACCTGAAAATCCATCGGCAGATCGAAGAGAAGAAGAACAACAGCAATTCTGGAAACAGAAAATCAGCCACTTTCTGAAAGGTAGGACCGGCGGAGAAGTGAATCCAAAGCGAAGGGAAGATAGACCCCGGGGGGAGGGGCCGGCTCCCGGCAAGCGGCGGAGCAACCGCGCACAAAATCAGGACTTTTAAAAGTCTGTTCCGCTGAGGGACATCGCTCCAGAGGCTAAACCGGGGGGCGAAGCCCACGCGGGGTCAGCGTGGCCTCAGGTCCCGCAGGGTCACAGAAGGATCGGGGGTGTCTGAGTGTCGCAGAGCTTGCGGGTATTGGAACGGGAAAGCCGGCTACAGAGACAGAGCCGACAGTAATCTCGCAGCTCCGTGTTACCTTGAACCGGTCGCAGGCTCGGTGAGCTCGGAGCGCGGCCGGAGGTCAGGCAGACGGGAGTAACTGGGCGCTGTTCTCTGAGGGCGCACTGAGGAGTGGGGCCCTGGGCTCTCGGCTCCTCCGGGCCGGAGACCAGGAGGCCGCCATTTGTATTCCCGTCCTCTGGAACTCTACGGAAAGCGCTCAGGGAACAAAAGCTCCTGAAAGCAAACCCGAGCGGATTACTCACCCCGGCCCTGGGTAAGGGCGGTGTAATTCCGCCTGGGGCAAAGACACTTGAGAATCACTACAACAGGCCCCTCCCCCAGAAGATCAACAAGAAATCCAGCCGAGACCAAGTTCACCTACCAAGGAGTGCGGTTTCAATACCAAGGAGAGCAGCAGAATTCCAGAGGAGGAGAAAGCCAAGCACGGAACTCATGGCTTTTTTCCTGTGATTTTTTTTAGTCTTGCAGTTAATTTAATTTTTTCTTTTTCATTTTTTTTTCTCGCCTTCGGGTAAATTTTTTTTTTTTAACTGTTACCTTTTTCTTTTTTAACGATTTTTTACTAGTTTATCTAATATATATATATATTTTTTTTACATTTTTCTTAGGTGTTTTCTTTTTTAAAAATTCTTTCCTTTTCTTTTCTTTTTTTTTTTTCTTTTTTCTCTCTTCCTTTTTGAACCTCTTTTTATCCCCTTTCTCCCCACTCACGATTTTGGATCTCTTCTAATTTGGTTAAAGCATATTTTCCTGGGGTTGTTGCCACCCTTTTAGTATTTTACTTGCCCCTTCATTTACTCTTATCTGGACAAAATGACAAGACGTAAAAATTCAACACAAAAAAAAGAACAAGAGGCAGTACCGAAGGCTAGGGACCTAATCAATACAGACATCGGTAATATGTCAGATCTAGAGTTCAGAATGACAACTCTCAAGGTTCTAGCCGGGCTCGAAAAAGGCATGGAAGATATTAGAGAAACCCTCTCGAGAGATATAAAAGCCCTCTCTGGAGAAATAAAAGAACTAAAATCTAACCAAGTTGAAATCAAAAAAGCTATTAATGAGGTGCAATCAAAAATGGAGGCTCTCACTGCTAGGATAAATGAGGCAGAAGAAAGAATTAGTGATATAGAAGACCAAATGACAGAGAATAAAGAAGCTGATCAAAAGAGGGACAAACAGCTACTGGACCACGAGGGGAGAATTCGAGAGATAAGTGACACCATAAGACGAAACAACATTAGAATAATTGGGATTCCAGAAGAAGAAGAAAGTGAGAGGGGAGCAGAAGGTATACTGGATAGAATTATTGGGGAGAATTTCCCCAATATGGCAAAGGGAACGAGCATCAAAATTCAGGAGGTTCAGAGAATGCCCCTCAAAATCAATAAGAATAGGCCCACACCCCGTCACCTAATAGTAAAATTTACAAGTCTCAATGACAAAGAGAAAATCCTGAAAGCAGCCCGGGAAAAGAAGTCTGTAACATACAATGGTAAAAATATTAGATTGGCAGCTGACTTATCCACAGAGACCTGGCAGGCCAGAAAGAGCTGGCATGATATTTTCAGAGCACTAAACGAGAAAAACATGCAGCCAAGAATACTACATCCAGCTAGGCTATCATTGAAAATAGAAGGAGAGATTAAAAGCTTCCAGGACAAACAACAACTGAAAGAATTTGCAAATACCAAACCAGCTCTACAGGAAATCTTGAAAGGGGTCCTCTAAGCAAAGAGAGAGCCTACAAGTGGTAGATCAGAAAGGAACAGAGACCATATACAGTAACAGTCACCTTACAGGCAATACAATGGCACTAAATTCATATCTCTCAATAGTTACCCTGAATGTGAATGGGCTAAATGCCCCTGTCAAAAGACACAGGGTATCAGAATGGATAAAAAAACAAAACCCATCTATACGTTGCCTCCAAGAAACACATTTTAAGCCCGAAGACACCTCCAGATTTAAAGTGAGGGGGTGGAAAAGAATTTACCATGCTAATGGACATCAGAAGAAAGCAGGAGTGGCAATCCTTATATCAGATCAATTAGATTTTAAGCCAAAGACTATAATAAGAGATGAGGAAGGACACTATATCATACTCAAAGGGTCTGTCCAACAAGAAGATTTAACAATTTTTAAATATCTATGCCCCCAATGTGGGAGCAGCCAACTATATAAACCAATTAATAACAAAATCAAAGAAACACATCAACAATAATACAATGATAGTAGGGGACTTTAACACTCCCCTCACTGAAATGGACAGGTCATCCAAGCAAAAGATCAGCAAGGATATAAAGGCCTTAAATGACACACTGGACCAGATGGACATCACAGATATATTCAGAATATTTCATCCCAAAGCAACAGAATACACATTCTTCTCTAGTGCACATGGAACATTCTCCAGAATAGATCACATCCTCGGTCCTAAATCAGGACTCAACCGGTATCAAAAGATTGGGATCATTCCCTGCATATTTTCAGACCACAATGCTCTAAAGCTAGAACTCAACCACAAAAGGAAGTTTGGAAATAACCCAAATACATGGAGACTAAAGAATACTAAAGTATCCTTCTAAAGAATGAATGGGTCAACCGGGAAATTAAAGAAGAATTGAAAAAAATCATGGAAACAAATGATAATGAAAACACAACGGTTCAAAATCTGTGGGACACAACAAAGGCAGTCCTGAGAGGAAAATATATAGCGGTACAAGCCTTTCTCAAGAAACAAGAAAGGTCTCAGGTACACAACCTAACTCTACACCTAAAGGAGCTGGAGAAAGAACAAGAAAGAAACCCTAAGCCCAGCAGGAGAAGAGAAGTCATAAAGATCAGAGCAGAAATCAATGAAATAGAAACCAAAAAAACAATAGAACAAATCAACGAAACTAGGAGCTGGTTCTTTGAAAGAATTAATAAAATTGATAAACCCCTGGCCCGACTTATCAAAAAGAAAAGAGAAAGGGCCAAATAAATAAAATCATGAATGAAAGAGGAGAGATCACAACTAACACCAAAGAAATACAAACTATTATAAGAACATACTATGAGCAACTCTACGGCAATAAATTTGACAATCTGGAAGAAATGGATGCATTCCTAGAAACATATAAACTACCACAACTGAACCAGGAAGAAATAGAAAGCCTGAACAGACCCATAACCAGTAAGGAGATTGAAACAGTCATTAAAAATCTCCAAACAAACAAAAGCCCAGGGCCAGACGGCTTCCCGGGGGAATTCTACCAAACATTTAAAGAAGAACTAATTCCTATTCTCCTGAAACTGTTCCAAAAAATAGAAATGGAAGGAAAACTTCCAAACTCATTTTATGAGGCCAGCATCACCTTGATCCCAAAACCAGACATGGATCCCACCAAAAAAGAGAGCTATAGACCGATATCCTTGATGAACACAGATGCGAAAATACTCAACAAAATACTAGCCAATAGGATTCAACAGTACATTAAAAAGATTATTCACCACGACCAAGTGGGATTTATTCCAGGGCTGCAAGGTTGGTTCAACATCCGCAAATCAGTCAATGTGATACAACACATCAATAAAAGTAAGAACAAGAACCATATGATACTCTCAATAGATGCTGAAAAAGCATTTGACAAAGTACAACATCCCTTCCTGATCAAAACTCTTCAAAGTGTAGGGATAGAGGGCACATACCTCAATATCATCAAAGCCATCTATGAAAAACCCACCGCAAATATCATTCTCAATGGAGAAAAACTGAAAGCTTTTCCGCTAAGGTCAGGAACACGGCAGGGATGTCCATTATCACCACTGCTATTCAACATCGTACTAGAGGTCCTAGCCTCAGCAATCAGACAACAAAAGGAAATTAAAGGCATCCAAATCGGCAAAGAAGAAGTCAAATTATCACTCTTCGCAGATGATATGATACTATATGTGGAAAACCCAAAAGAATGCACTCCAAAACTGCTAGAACTTATACAGGAATTCAGTAAAGTGTCAGGATATAAAATCAATGCACAGAAATCAGTTGCATTTCTCTACACCAACAGCAAGACAGAAGAAAGAGATATTAAGGAGTCAATCCCATTTACAATTGCATCCAAAACCATAAGATACCTAGGAATAAACCTAACAAAAGAGACACAGAATCTATACTCAGAAAACTATAAAGTACTCATGAAAGAAATTGAGGAAGACACAAAGAAATGGAAAAATGTTCCATGCTCCTGGATTGGAAGAATAAATATTGTGAAAATGTCTATGCTACCTAAAGCAATCTACACATTTAATGCAATTCCTATCAAAGTACCATCCATCTTTTTCAAAGAAATGGAACAAATAATTCTAAAATTTATATGGAACCAGAAAAGACCTCGAATAGCCAAAGGGATATTGAAAAAGAAAGCCAACGTTGGTGGCATCACAATTCCGGACTTCAAGCTCTATTACAAAGCTGTCATCATCAAGACAGCATGGTACTGGCACAAAAACAGACACATAGATCAATGGAACAGAATAGAGAGCCCAGAAATAGACCCTCAAATCTATGGTCAACTAATCTTCGACAAAGCAGAAAAGAATGTCCAATGGGAAAAAGACAGCCTTTTCAATAAATGGTGCTGGGAAAATTGGACAGCCACATGCAGAAAAATGAAATTGGACCATTTCCTTACCCCACACACAAAAATAGACTCAAAATGGATGAAGGACCTCAATGTACGAAAGGAATCCATCAAAATCCTTGAGAACACGGGCAGCAACCTCTTCGACCTCTGCCGCAGCAACATCTTCCTAGGAACAACGCCAAAGGCAAGGGAAGCAAGGGAAAAAATGAACTACTGGGATTTCATCAAGATCAAAAGCTTTTGCACAGCAAAGGAAACAGTTAACAAAATCAAAAGACAACTGACAGAATGGGAGAAGATATTTGCAAACGACATATCAGATAAAGGACTAGTGTCCAGAATCTATAAAGAACTTAGCAAACTCAACACCCAAAGAACAAATAATCCAATCAAGAAATGGGCAGAAGACATGAACAGACATTTCTGCAAAGAAGACATCCAGATGGCCAACAGACACATGAAAAAGTGCTCCATATCACTCGGCATCAGGGAAATACAAATCAAAACCACAATGAGATATCACCTCACACCAGTCAGAATGGCTAAAATCAACAAGTCAGGAAATGACAGATGCTGGCGAGGATGCGGAGAAAGGGGAACCCTCCTACACTGTTGGTGGGAATGCAAGCTGGTGCAGCCACTCTGGAAAACAGCATGGAGGTTCCTCAAAATGTTGAAAATAGAACTGCCCTATGACCCAGCAATTGCACTATTGGGTATTTACCCTAAAGATACAAATGTAGTGATCCAAAGGGACACATGCACCCGAATGTTTATAGCAGCAATGTCCACAATAGCCAAACTATGGAAAGAACCTAGATGTCCATCAACAGATGAGTGGATCAAGAAGATGTGGTATATATACACAATGGAATACTATGCAGCCATCAAAAGAAATGAAATCTTGCCATTTGCAACAACATGGATGGAACTAGAGCGTATCATGCTTAGCGAAATAAGTCAAGCAGAGAAAGACAAACTATCATATGATCTCCCTGATATGAGGAAGTGGTGATGCAACATGGAGGCTTAAGTGGGTAGAAGAATAAATGAAACAAGATGGGATTGGGACGGAGACAAACCATAAGTGACTCTTAATCTCACAAAACAAACTGAGGGTTGCCGGGGGGAGGGGGTTTGGGAGAAGGGGGTGGGATTATGGACATTGGGGAGGGTATGTGATTTGGTGAGTGCTGTGAAGTGTGTAAACCTGGTGATTCACAGACCTGTACCCCTGGGGATAAAAATATATGTTTATAAAAATAAAAAATTAAAAAAAAAATGACAAACACAAGATTCTGGCGAGAGGGAAGGAGGAGTTATGATTTCTGCATCACGTTCACCCATGGGAATGAGTAGAGATAAGGTCTAGGTTTCTGTAGCCTGAAAACCAGGTTCGAAAGAGATGGTAACCTAAGGCCATGGCGGTTCAGATGTTCTCAGTGTACGGCAAGCTGTCTGGGTGTCGGTTGGGAATTCAGGCCTCAGGTTGTGTCAGACAGGGCATTAGTGCACAGGCTAGTCTATATAATTGGTGTACAGTTGAGTGGCATGCAGGTTTATCCTCATTTGAGGTTTCTGGATAGACCAATAGGGCAACGTTTTTCTTCTAGAGGGCAGGCAGAGTGCAGCACTGTGTCATCAGAAATCCCAAAATGGAGGGCGTGTGGTCCAGGAGAGTGAGGACAGAAGTGTGAGAACACTAGCTATGCTTAGGTTTTGGGGTGAGGGCACTGCAGGTGCACTCTGAAGAGCTTAATCAAGACCTCGTGCAACTGAAGTCAAGGCGAAGATCAGCCGTTGGGTCAGGTTGGAGTTTCTTTCCATGATCCGCCTTCATGAAGATTGGGGGCATCATGTGACCTTGGAAGCTTTCCATGATATGAGTTGTGAGGTGGTCTATGAACAAGGACTCCTGTGGGACAGTCGAGACCTGTTAGATGGCTCAAGGATGTCCCAAAGGAAAGACGCAAAAGAAGGGTTCTAAGGGTTCTAAGGACCTCTAAGGAGAGATGCCTGGAAAACAAAGCAATAGATCCGATAGGCGCATATGGCCCTGTTCGTTCCTTTTTACTCTGGGGACATCAGTCCATGGGTCTGAGTGCTGGTAGGTGCTCAGATGGGCCCAGATTGCCCCTGTTTGTCCAGGGAAGCCACAAATATTGGGATAGCCTCATGGACTTTGGAGGTTTATCCTATTAGACGGGTTGTGGCCATTGGAATGGGCACATACAATTCCCTTGGAGAGGGCAAACCCAGTCTTAATGTTTGGCTCCAGGGGCCTGAGCCTGTACGGTGTGTAGGCCAGGGCTGTTTGGACAGTTGTCTGAAAACATAAACTCGGCTTATGTTTTGGGTCATAGGTATGGCAGGACTGATCTACAGACCATGAGGAGAACTCATCAGGATTTGAGGGAGAGGGCGAGGGTGAGGCTCTTGCTCAAGTTTTTGTCTCTGAATATCGTGTCACTCATGGTCGTGAAATTTCCGGGTGACTTCATGGGAAATGGACGAGTCTTACTATCTGGGGGTTTGGCCCCGTCCAAAGAGTTTGGGGTCATTCTGTGGGATGGAAGAAGTCCGTTGTTCTGTTGATGTTGATTTGTTTTGTTTGTTTTTCAACCTCAGGAGCCCCACTTAATGAGGGATTCCAGAGTAGAGCCCTGTGGAGGGGCGACTGGACAACCAGAAATCTGGTTAAAAATAGGGGCCTAGGGACATGTCAAGCCCATTTTGACATCTAATGGTCCAGCCAATGAGAGGACATACTAGAGGACAGGACTCACGCTGAGGGTCACAATGCGTGTTTATGCCCTGGGCGGGGGGCCTCAGTGTGAATGCTGGTTTTCTCCTACACTGAACGTTGGACAACATGCCAACCACAAGGTTTCTTGCCATGGGTAAGGAGGAGTTCTGATTTCTTCATCACAGTCACCCCTGGGCAGTGATTGGAGATAAGGTCTAGGTTCTTAAGCCTGAAAACTGAGGTAGGGAAGAGATGATGACCTAAGGCCATGGCGTGTCTGATGTGCTCAGTGTGCGGTAAGCTGTCTGGGTGTTGGTCACGAGGTCCGGGCTCAGGTTGTCAGACAGTGCATTAGTGCCCACGTTAGACTATATATTTTGGGTGCATTCGAATGCCGTGTAGGTTCTTATCTGAAGAACTCTTCAGGATATGAAAAATTACCGAGTCTGAGGCGCGTGCTCAGGCATTTGTCTCTGGTTTTTGTATCAGCGATGGCCGAGGAATGTTGGGGAGGCCTCATGGACCATGGACGAATCTTGCTCTCTGTGGATTTGGCCCGATCCCATTTGTTTTTCGTCAATCGGTGGGATGGGAGTACTCCTTTCAGGTTTGTTGCCTCAGGTGTCCCACCAAAAGAGGAATTCCAAAGGAGATCCCTGGGGAAGAGTGAAGGGACAACCTGAAGTACGGTTAAAAACTGAGGACTAGGGGGATGGCAAGCCCAATATGCTGTCTTCCATCCAGCCACTGAGAGGCCTTACCTGAGGACTAGGCTCTGGATGTGGGTCACAATGTCTGTTTGTGAACAATGTGGTCCGAAGGCATGGGCGGGGCCTCATGGGCCACACTGGTTTCAAGTACAATGAACCTTGGACAACATGCCAACCACAAGGTTTCTTGCCATGGGGAAAGAGTTCTAATTTCTGCATCATTTTCAAACCCGGGCTGTGATTGGGGATTAGGTCTAGGTTCTGTAGCCTGAAAACCGAGGTTGAGAAGAGATGACGACCTAAGGCCATGGCGTGTCCGATATGCTCAGTGTGCGGCCAGCTGTATGGGTGGGGCCAGGAGGTCCAGGCTTTGGCTGTGACAGAAAGGGCATTAATGCCCAGGTCAGCCTATATATTTGGGGTACAGCCGAATGGCGTGCAGGTTGATCCTCATTTGGGGTTTCTGGGTAGCCCCAGAGAGCAATGTTTTTCTTCTGGAGGGCTGGCAGAGTGCTGCATTGAAGTTCTGGATTGCCAAACCGGAGGGCTTGTGGGCCAGTAGTCTGAGGACGGAAGTCTGAGAACCCAAGCTAGGCCTAGGTTTCTGGGTGAGGATATGGCAGGCACAATCTACAGACCTGAATCGAGATCTCGTGCATCTGAAGTCAGGGCGATGATAAGAGGATCGCTCAGGTTGGACATTCTGTCCCTGATGGCCCCTACTTGAAGGGGGGGTGGATCACGAGGCCATGGGTTTTTTCCCAAGATGGGAGTTGTGAGAAGCTCCAAACTGCAAAGATTCTTCTGCAGGACAATTGAGACCTTTTGGTTGGCTCCAGTACAACGATTCCGAGCAGGGATCTAAGGATGCATGGCTGGGTAGCCCACCTGGCATTCCAATTGTCTCCAAGCAACAAGACAGGTTAGATCTGCTGGATATGGGGGAGCAACCGAGGAGGCTGAGTTGAAATGGACTCTACCGTGGATGTGTCCTAATATGATTTTGTGTCTATGGAGACCTTGGAATGAAGCGGTGGCACGGGGGCCCTGAAGTGTTCTCCTAAAGAGAGGCTTTCACAGAGCGCCATCGTGTAAGTTTCCCTTGTGTAGATGAGATTTGTACTGATGGGTTAGTCAAGAAACAGCCATATGATGTTATTGAAATCCAAGTTTTGAGGAGAGATACCTGTAAACCAAAGCAATGGATCCGATAGGTGCCTGGGGGCCTGTTAATTCCTTTTTACCTCTGGGGACATCAATCTACAGGTCTGAGTGCCGGTAGGTGCTCAGATGGGCCCAGATTGCCCCTGTTTGTCCTGGGAAGCCACAAATATTGCGTTGGCATCAGGGACTTTGGAGGTTTATCCTCTTAGTAGGGTTGTGGCCATTGGTTCGGCATATACAATTCCCTTGGAGAGGGCAAGCACAGTCGTCAGGTTTGGCTCCAGGGGCCTGAGCCTGTAGGGTGTGTAGGCCAGGGCTGTTTGGACAGATGTCTGAAAACACAAACTCGGCTTACGTTTCGGGTCATAGGTATGGCAGGACTGATCTACCAACCATGAGGAGAACTCTTCGATCTACAAACCATGAGGAGAACTCTTCGGGATATGAAAAAAGGGCGAGTGTGAGGCTCTTGCTCAAGTTTTTGTCTCTGGATATCGTGTCACACATGGTCTGAAATTTCCGGGTGACTTCATGGGAAATGGACGAGTCTTACTCTCTGGGGGTTTGGCCCCGTCCAAAGAGTTTGGGGTCATTCTGTGGTATGGAAGAAGTCCGTTGCTCTGTTGTTGTTGATTTGTTTTGTTTTGTTTTTCAACCTCAGGTGTCCCACCGAATGAGGGATTCCAGAGTAGAGCCGTGGGGACGGACTAATGGACAACCAGAAATCTGGTTAAAAATTGGGGCCTAGGGACATGTCAAGCCCATTATGACATCTAATGGTCCAGCCACTGAGAGGACGTACTAGAGGACAGGACTCACGCTGAGGGTCACAATGCGTGTTTATGCCCTGGTCGCACTCAAGAATGGGCGGGGCCTCAGGGTGAATGCTGGTTTCTCCTACACTGAACGTTGGACAACATGCCAACCACAAGGTTTCTTGCCATGGGTAAGGAAGAGTTCCGATTTCTGCATCACAGTCACCCCTGGCAGTGATTGGAGATAAGGTCTAGGTTCAGAAGCCTGAAAACTGAGGTAGGGAAGAGATGATGAACTAAGTTCATGGCGGGACTGATGTGCTCAGTGTGCGGTCAGCTGTCTGGGTGTTGGTCACGAGGTCTGGGCTCAGGTTGTCAGACCGTGCATTAGTGCTCAGGTTAGACTATATATTTTGGGTGCCTTCGAGTGCCGTGTAGGTTCTTATCTGAAGAACTCTTCAGGATATGAAGAATGAGCGAGTCTGAGGCGCGTGCTCAGGCTTTTGTCTCTGGATTTTGTATCTGCGATGGTCGTGGAATGTTGGGGAGGCCTCATGGGACATGGACGAATCTTGCTCTCTGTGGATTTGGCTCGATCCCAATTGTTTTTCGTCAATCTGTGGGATGGGAGGACTCCTTTCAGGTTTGTTACCTCAGGTTTCCCACCAAAAGACGAATTCCAAAGCAGAGCCATGGGGATAACTGAAGGGAAAACCCGAACTATGTTTAAAAATTGGGGCCTAGGGGCATGGCACCCCTATATACAGTCTCTCCATCCAGCCACTGGGAGGCATTACCTGAGGACTGGGCTCAGGCTGAGGGTCACAATGTGTGTTTGTGACCAATGTGGCCCGCAAGCATGGGTGGGGCCTCATATTCAGACTGGTTTCAAGTACACTGAACCTTGGACAACATGCCAAACACAAGGTTACTTGCCATGGGGAAAGAGTTCTGATTTCTGCATCATTTTCAAACCCGGGCCATGATTGGAGATAATGTGTACGTTCTGAAGCCTGAAAATCGAGGTTGAGAAGAGATGACGACCTAAGGGCATGGCGGGTCCGATGTGCTCAGTGTGCAGCCAGCTGTCTGGGTGGGGCCAGGAGGTTCAGGCTCAGGCTGTGTCAGTAAGGGCATTAGTGCCCAGGTCAGCCTATATTTGGGGTACAGCCAAATGGCGTGCATGTCGATCCCCATTTGGGGTTTCTGGGTAGCCCCAGAGGGCAATGTTTTTCTTCTGGAGGGCAGGCAGAGTGCTGCATTGTAGTTCTGGATTGCCAAACTGGAGGGCTTGTGGGCCAGTAGACTGAGGTCGGAAGTCTGAGAACCCAAGCTAGGCTTAGGTTTCTGGGTGAGACCTGAATCGAGATCTCGTGCATCTGAAGTGAGGGCGAGGATCAGAGGATCGCTCAGGTTGGACATTCTGTCATTGATGTCCCCTTCTTGAAGGGGGGGTGGATCACGAGGCCAAGGGTTTTTTCCCACGATGGGAGTTGTGAGAAGCTCCCAACTGCAAAGATTCTTATACAGGATATTTGAGACCTGTTGGTTGGCTCCAGGACAACGATTCCGAGCAGGGTTTAAGGATGGATGGCTGGGTAGCCCACCTCGCATTACAATTGTCTCCAAGCATCAAGACAGTTTAGATCTGCTGGATCAGGGGGAGCAACCGAGGAGGCTGAGTTGAAATGGACTCTCCCGTGGATGTGTCCTAATATGATTTTGTGTCTATGGAGACCTTGGAATGAAGCGGTGGCACTGGGGCCATGAAGGGTTTTCCTAAAGAGAGGCTTTCACACAGCTCCATTGTGCAAATTTCCCATGTGGAGATGAGATTTGTTCTGTTGGGTGAGTCAAGAAACAGCCATATGCTGTTATTGAAATCCAGGCCTTTGAGGAGAGATGCCTGGAAACCAAAGCAATGGATCCGATATGTGCCTAGGGGCCTGTTCGTTCTTTTTTTACCTCTGGGGACATCAGTCTACGGGTCTGAGTGCCGGTAGGTGCTCAGATGGGCCCAGATTGCCCCTGTTTTTCCTGGGAAGCCACAAATATTGGGATGGCCACCGGGATTTTGGAGGTTTATCCTATTAGTAGGGTTGTGGTCATTGGAAGGGGCACTCACATTTCCCTTGGAGAGGGCAAGCACAGTCGTCAGGTTTGGCTCCAGGGGCCTGAGCCTGTAGGGTGTGTAGGCCAGGGCTGTTTGGACAGTTGTCTGAAAACACAAACTCGGCTTATGTTTCGGGTCATAGGTATGGCAGGACTGATCTACAGACCATGAGGAGAACTCTCCGGGATATGAAAAAAAGGCGAGTGTGAGGCTCTTGCTCATGTTTTTGTCTCTGGATATCGTGTCACACATGGTCTGAAATTTCCGGGTGACTTCATGGGAAATGGACGAGTCTTACTCTCTGGGGGTTTGGCCCCGTCCAAATAGTTTGGGGTCATTCTGTGGTATGGAAGAAGTCCGTTGTTCTGTTGTTGTTGATTTGTTTTGTTTTGTTTTTCAACCTCAGGTGTCCCACCGAATGAGGGATTCCAGAGTAGAGCCCTGGGGACGGACTAATGGACAACCAGAAATCTGGTTAAAAATTGAAGCGTAGGGACATGTCAAGCCCATTATGACATAATCGTCCAGCCACTGAGATGACGTACTAGAGGACAGGACTCACGCTGAGGGTCACAATGTGTATTTATGCCCTGGTCGCACTCAAGAATGGGCGGGGCCTCAGGGTGAATGCTGGTTTCTCCTACACTGAACGTTGGACAACATGCCAACCACAAGGTTTCTTGCCATGGGTAAGGAAGAGTTCCGATTTCTGCATCACAGTCACCCCTGGCAGTGATTGGAGATAAGGTCTAGGTTCAGAAGCCTGAAAACTGAGGTAGGGAAGAGATGATGAACTAAGGCCATGGCGGGACTGATGTGCTCAGTGTGCGGTCAGCTGTCTGGGTGTTGGTCACGAGGTGCGGGCTCAGGTTGTCAGACCGTGCATTAGTGCACAGGTTAGACTATATATTTTGGTGCCTTCGAGTGCCGTGTAGGTTCTTATCTGAAGAACTCATCAGGATATGAAGAATGAGCGAGTCTGAGGCACGTGCTCAGGCTTTTGTCTCTGGATTTTGTATCAGCGATGGTCGTGGAATGTTGGGGAGGCCTCATGGGACATGGACGAATCTTGCTCTCTGTGGATTTGGCTCGATCCCAATTGTTTTTCGTCAATCTGTGGGATGGGAGGACTCCTTTCAGGTTTGTTACCTCAGGTTTCCCACCAAAAGAGGAATTCCAAAGCAGAGCCATGGGGATAACTGAAGGGAAAACCCGAACTATGTTTAAAAATTGGGGCCTAGGGGCATGGCACCCCTATATGCAGTCTCTCCATCCAGCCACTGGGAGGCATTACCTGAGGACTGGGCTCAGGCTGAGGGTCACAATGTGTGTTTGTGACCAATGTGGCCCGCAAGCATGGGTGGGGCCTCATATTCAGACTGGTTTCAAGTACACTGAACCTTGGACAACATGCCAAACACAAGGTTTCTTGCCATGGGGAAAGAGTTCTGATTTCTGCATCATTTTCAAACCCGGGCCGTGATTGGAGATAATGTGTACGTTCTGAAGCCTGAAAATCGAGGTTGAGAAGAGATGACGACCTAAGGGCATGGCGGGTCCGATGTGCTCAGTGTGCGGCCAGCTGTCTGGGTGGGGCCAGGAGGTCCAGGCTCAGGCTGTGTCAATAAGGGCATTAGTGCCCAGGTCAGCCTATATTTGGGGTACAGCCAAATGGTGTGCAGGTTGATCCTCATTTGGGGTTTCTGGGTAGCCCCAGAGGGCAATGTTTTTCTTCTGGAGGGCAGGCAGAGTGCTGCATTGTAGTTCTGGGTTGCCAAAATGGAGGGCTTGTGGGCCAGTAGACTGAGGACGGAAGTCAGAGAACCCAAGCTAGGCCTAGGTTTCTGGGTGAGACCTGAATCGAGATCTCGTGCATCTGAAGTGAGGGCGAGGATCAGAGGATCGCTCAGGTTGGACATTCTGTCATTGATGTCCCCTTCTTGAAGGGGGTGTGGATCACGAGGCCAAGGGTTTTTTTTCCCACGATGGGAGTTCTGAGAAGCTGCCAACTGCAAAGATTCGTATACAGGACATTTGAGACCTGTTGGTTGGCTCCAGGACAACGATTCCGAGCAGGGTTTTAAGGATGGATGGCTGCGTAGCCGACGTCGCATTACAATTGTCTCCAAGCATCAAGACAGGTTAGATCTGCTGGATCAGGGGGAGCAACCAAGGAGGCTGAGTTGAAATGGACTCTCCCGTGGATGTGTCCTAATATGATTTTGTGTCTATGGAGACCTTGGAATGAAGCGGTGGCACTGGGGCCCTGAAGGGTTTTCCTAAAGAGAGGCTTTCACACAGCTCCATTGTGCAAATTTCCCATGTGGAGATGAGATTTGTTCTGTTGGGTGAGTCAAGAAACAGCCATATGCTGTTATTAAAATCCAGGCCTTTGAGGAGAGATGCCTGGAAACCAAAGCAATGGATCCGATATGTGCCTAGGGGCCTGTTCGTTCCTTTTTACCTCTGGGGACATCAGTCTACGGGTCTGAGTGCCGGTAGGTGCTAAGATGGGCCCAGGTTGCCCCTGTTTGTCCTGGGAAGCCACAAATATTGGGATGGCCACCGGGATTTTGGAGGTTTATACTATTAGTAGGGTTGTGGTCATTGGAAGGGGCACTCACATTTCCCTTGGAGAGGGCAAGCACAGTCGTCAGGTGTGGCTCCAACGGCCTGAGCCTGTAGGGTGTGTCTGCCAGGGCTGTTTGGACAGTTGTCTGAAAACACAAACTCGGCTTATGTTTCGGCTCATAGGTATGGCAGGACTGATCTATAGACCATTAGGAGTACTCTTCGGGATATGAAAAAAGGGCGATTGTGAGGCTCTTGCTCAAGTTTTTGTCTCTGGATATCGTGTCACTCATGGTCGTGAAATTTCCCGGGTGACTTCATGGGAAATGGAAGAGTCCTACTCTCTGGGGGTTTTGGCCCCGTCCAAAGAGTTTGGGGTCATACTGTGGGATGGAAGAAGTCCGTTGTTCTGTTGTTGTTGATTTGTTTTGTTTTGTTTTTCAACCTAGGTGTCCCACCAAATGAGGGATTCCAGAGTAGAGCCCTGGGGAGGGGCGACTGGACAACCAGAAATCTGGTTAAAAATTGGGGCCTAGGGACATGTCAAGCCCATTATGACATCTAATGGTCCATCCACTGAGAGGACGTACTAGAGGACAGGACTCACGCTGAGGGTCACAATGCGTGTATCTGCCCTCGTCGCACTCAAGAATGGGTGGGGCCTCAGGGTGAATGCTGGTTTCTCCTACACTGAACGTAGGACAACATGCCAACAACAAGGTTTCTTGCCATGGGTAAGGAAGAGTTCTGATTTCTGCCTAACAGTCACCCCTGGGCAGTGATTGGAGATAAGGTCTAGGTTCTGAATCCTGAAAACTGAATTAGGGAAGAGATGATGACCTAAAGCCATGGCGGGTCTGATGTGCTCAGTGTGCGGTCACCTGTCTGGGCGTTGGTCATGAGGTCCGGGCTCAGGTTGTCGGACAGTGCATTAGTGCCCAGGTTAGACTATATATTTTGGGTGCCTTCGAGTGACGTGTAGGTTCTTATCTGAAGAACTCTTCAGGATATGAAGAATGAGCTAGTCTGAGGTGCGTGCTCAGGCTTTTGTCTCTGGATTTTGTATCAGCGATGGACGTGGAATGATGGGGAGGCCTCATAGGCCATGGACGAATCTTGCTCTCTGTGGATCTGGCCCGATTCCTATTGTTTTTCGTCAATCTGTGGGATTGGAGGACTCCTTTCAGTTTTGTTTCCTCAGGTGTCCCACCAAAAGAGGAATTCCAAAGCAGAGCCCTGGGGAAGAGTGAAGGACAATCCGAACTATGGTTAAAAATTGGGGCCTAGGGGCATGGCAAGCCCAATATGCTGTCTCTCCATCCAGCCACTGAGAGGCCTTACCTGAGGACTGGGCTCAGGCTCAGGGTCACAATGTGTGTTTGTGACCAATGTGGCCCGCAAGCATGTTCGGGGCCTCATGGGCCACACAGGTTTCAACTACACTGAACCTTGGACAACATGCCAACCACAAGGTTTCTTGCCATGGGGAAAGAGTTCTGATTTCTCCATCATTTTCAAACCCGGGCAATGATTGGAGTGAGGTCTAGGATCTGAAGCCTGAAAACCGACGTTGAGAAGAGATGACGACCTATGCCATGGCGGGTCCGTTGTGCTCAGTGTGCGGTCAGCTGTCTGGGTGGGGCCAGGAGGTCCTGGCTCAGGCTGTGTCAGAAAGGGCATTAGTGCCCAGGTCAGCCTATATATTTGGGGTACAGCCGAATACCGTGCCGGTTGATCCTCATTGGGCGTTTCGTTCTGTGTAGCCCCAGAGGGCAATATTTTTTCTTCTGGAGGGCAGGCAGAGTGCTGCATTGTAGTTCTGGATTGCCAAACTAGAGGGCTTGTGGGCAAGTAGTCTGAGGAAGGAAGTCTGAGAACCAAAACTTGGCCTAGGTTTCTAGGTTTCTGAGTGAGGATATGGCAGGCACAATCTACAGACCTGAATCGAGATCTCGTGCGTCTGAAGTCAGGGCGAGGATCAGACGATCGCTCAGGTTGGCCATTCTGTCCCTGATGCCCCCTTAATGAAGGAGGGGTGGATCACGAGGCCATGGGGATTTTCCCCACGATGGGAGTTTTGAGAAGCTCCCAACAGCAAAGATTCTTCTGCAGGACAATTGAGACCTGTTGGTTGACTCCAGGACAACGATTCCGGGCAGGGTTCTAGGATGTCTGGGTAGCCCACGTCGCGTTCCAATTTTCTCCAAGCAACAAGACAGGTTAGATCTGCTGGATCTGGGGGAGCAACCGAGGAGGCTGAGTTGAAATGGACTCTCCGGTGCATGTATCCTAATATGATTTTCTGTCTATGGAGATCTTGGAATGAAGCGGTGGCACTGGGGCCCTGAAGGGTTCTCATAAAGAACGGCTTTCACATAGGTCCATCGTGCAAGTTTCCCTTGAGTAGATGAGATTTGTTCTGATGGTTGAGTCAAGACACAGCCATATGCTGTTATTGAAATCCAGGCCTCAGAGGAGAGATGCCTGGATACCAAAGCAATGGATCCGATAGGTGCCTAGGGGCTTCTTCATTCCTTTTTACGTCTGGGGACATCAGTCTACGTGTCTGAGTGCCGGTAGGTGCTCAGATGGGCCCAGATAGCCCCTGTTTGTCCTGGGAAGCCACAAATATTGGGATGGCCTCAGGGACTTTGGAGGTTTATACTCTTAGTAGGATTGTGGCCATTGGAATGGGCAGATACAAATCCCTTGGAGAGGGCACGCACAGTCGTCAGGTTTGGCTCCAACGGCCTGAGCCTGTAGGGTGTGTCTGCCAGGCCTGTTTGGACAGTTGTCTGAAAACACAAACTCGGCTTATGTTTCGGCTCATAGGTATGGCAGGACTGAACTACAGACCATGAGGAGAACTCTTCGGGATATGAAAAAAGGGCGAATGTGAGGCTCTTGCTCAAGTTTTTGTCTCTGGATATCGTGTCAGTCATGGTCGTGAAATATCTGGGTGACTTCATGGGAAATGGACGAGTCTTACTCTCTGGGGGTTTGGCCCCGTCCAAAGAGTTTGGGGTCATACTGTGGGATGGAAGAAGTCCGTTGTTCTGTTGTTGTTGATTTGTTTTGTTTTGTTTTTCAACCTCAGGTGTCCCACCAAATGAGGGATTCCAGAGTAGAGCCCTGGGGAGGGGCGACTGGACAACCAGAAATCTGGTTAAAAATTGGGGCGTAGGGACATGTCAAGCCCATTATGACATCTAACGGTCCATCCACTGAGAGGACGTACTAGAGGACAGGACTCATGCTGAGGGTCACAATGCGTATTTCTGCCCTCGTTGCACTCAAGAATGGGTGGGGCCTCAGGTTGAATGCTGGTTTCTCCTACACTGAACGTTGGACAACATGCCAACCACAAGGTTTCTTGCCATGGGTAAGGAAGAATTCTGATTTCTGCCTCACAGTCACCCCTTGGCAGTTATTGGAGGTAAGGTCTAGGTTCTGAAGCCTGAAAACTGAGATAGGGAAGAGATGATGACCTAAAGCCATGGCGGGTCTGATGTGCTCAGTGTGCGGTCAGCTGTCTGGGTGTTGGTCATGAGTTTCGGGCTCAGGTTGTCAGACGGTGCATTAGAGCACAGGTTAGACTATATATTTTGGGTGAATTCGAGTGCCGTGTAGGTTCTTATCTGAAGAACTCTTCAGGATATGAAGAATGAGCTAGTCTGAGGTGCGTGCTCTGGCTTTTGTCTCTGGATTTTGTATCAGCGATGGACGTGGAATGATGGGGAGGCCTCATAGGTCATGGAAGAATCTTGCTCTCTGTGGATTTGGCCCGATCCTCATTGTTTTTCGTCAATCTGTGGGATGGGAGGACTCCGTTCAGGTTTGTTACCTCAGGTGTCCCACCAAAAGAAGAATTCCAAATCAGAGACGTGGGGAAGAATGAAGGGCAATCCGAACTATGGTTAAAAATTGGGGCCTAGGGGCATGGCAAGCCCAATATGCTGTCTCTCCATCCAGCCACTGAGAGGCCTTACCTGATGACTGGGCTCAGGCTGAGGCTCACAATGTGGGTTTGTGACCAATGTGGCCCGCAAGCATGGGCGAGGCCTCATGGGCCACACTGGTTTCAAGTACACTGAACCTTGGACAATATGCGAACCACATGGTTTCTTGCCATGGGGAAAGTGTTCTTATTTCTGCATTGTTTTCAAACCCGGGCCGTGCTTGTAGATAAGGTCTAGGTTCTGAAGCCTGAAAACCGAGGTTGAGAAGAGATGACGACCTAAGGCCATGTCGGGTCCGATGTGCTCAGTGTGCGGCCAGCTGTCCGGGTGGGGCCAGGAGGTCCAGGATCAGGCTGTGTCAGAAAGGGCATTAGTGCCCAGGTCAGCCTATATATTTGGGGCACAGCCGAATGGCGTGCAAGTTGTTCCTCATTTGGGGTTTCTGGGTAGCCCCAGAGGGAAATTTTTTCTTCTGGAGGGCAGGCAGAGTGCTGCATTGTAGTTCTGGATTGCCAAACTGGAGGGCTTGTGGGCCTGTAGTCTGAGGACTGAAGTCTGAGAACCCAAGCTAGGCCTAGGTTTCTGGGTGAGGATATGGCAGGCACAATCTACAGACCTGAATTGAGATCTCGTGCATCTGAAGTCAGGGCGAGGATCAGACGATCGCTCAGGTTGGACATTCTGTCCCTGATGGCCCCTTCTTGAAGGGGGTTGGATCACGAGGCCATGGGGGTTTTCCCACGATGGGAGATGTGTGAAGCTCCCAACTGCAAAGATTCTTCTGCAGGACAATTGAGACCTGTTGGTTGGCTCCAGGACAACAATTCCGAGCAGGGTTCTAAGGATGGATGGCTGAGTAGCGCACCTCACATTCCAATTTTCTCCAAGCAACAAGACAGGTTAGATTGCTGGATCTGGGGAGCAACCGAGGAGGCTGAGTTGAAATGGACTCTCCCGTGGATGTGTCCTAATATGAATTCTTGTCTATGGAGACCTTGGAATGAAGCGGTGGACTGGGCCCTTAAGGGTTCTCCTAAAGAGAGGCTTTCACACTGCTCCATCGTGCAATTTTCCCATGTTTAGGTGAGATTTGTTCTGATGGGTGAGTCAAGAAACAGCCATATGCTGTTATTGAAATCCAGGCCGCTGAGGAGAGATGCCTGGAAACCAAAGCAATGGATCCGATAGGTGCATAGTGGCCTGTTCGTTCCTTTTTACCTCTGGGGACATCAGTCTACAGGTCTGAGTGCCGGTAGGTGCTTCGATGGGCCCAGATAGCCCCTGTTTGTCCTGGGAAGCCACAAATATTCGGATGGCCTCAGTGACTATGGAGTTTTATCCTCTTAGTAGGGTTGTGGCCATTGGAATGGGCACATACAATTCCCTTGGAGAGAGCAAGCACTGACGTCAGGTGTGGCTCCACCGGCCTGAGCCTGTAGGGTGCGTAGGCACAGGCTGTTTGGACAGTTGTCTGAAGACACAAACTCGGCTTATGTTTCAGGTCATAGGAATGGCAGGACTGATCTCCAGACCATGGGGAGTACACTTCGGTATATAAAAAAGGGGTGAGTGTGAGGCTCTTGCTCAACTTTTTGTCTCTGGATATCGTGTCACTCATGGTCTTGAAATTTCCGGGTGACTTCATGGGAAATGGACGAGTCTTACTCTCTGTGGGTTTTGGGCCCCGTCCAAAGAGTTGGGGTCATTCTGTGGGATGGAAGAAGTCCGTTGTTCTGTTGTTGTTGATTTGTTTTGTTTTGTTTTCAAACCTCAGGTGTCCCACCGAATGAGGGATTCAAGAGTAGAGCCCTACGGCAGGGGCGACTGGACAACCAGAAATCTGGTAAAATATTGGGGCCTAGGGACATATCAAGCGCATTATGACATCCAATGGTCCAGCCACTGAGAGGACGTACAAGAGGACAGGAATCACGCTGAGGGTCACAATGCATGTTTTATGCCCTCGTCGCACTCAAGCATGGGCGAGGCTTCAGGATGAATGGTGGTTTCTCCTACACTGAACGTTGGACAACATGCCAACCACAATGTTTCTTGCCATGGGTAAGGAAGAGTTCTGATTTCTGCATCACAGTGACCCGTGGGCAGTGATTGGAGATAAGGTCTAGGTTCCCAAGCCTGAAAACTGAGGTAGGGAAGAGATGATGACCTAAGGCCATGGCGGGTCTGATGTGCTCAGTTTGCGGTCCGCTGTCTGGGTGTTGTCACGAGGTCCGGTCTCAGGTTGTCAGACAGTGCATTAGTGCCCAGGTTAGACTATAAATTTTGGGTGCCTTCGAGTGCCGTGTAGGTTCTGATCTGAAGAACTCTTCAGGATATGAAGAATGAGCGAGTCTGAGGCGCGTGCTCAGGCATTTGTCTCTGGATTTTAAATCAGTGATGGCCGTGGAATGTTGGGGATGCCTCATGGGCCATGGACGAATCTTGCTCTCTGTGGATTTGGCCCGATTCCAATTGTTTTTCATCAATCTGTGGGATGGGAGGACTCCTTTCAGGTTTGTTGCCTCAGGTGTCCCACCAAAAGAGGAATTCCAAAGCAGAGCCCTGGGGAAGAGTGAAACGACAACCTGAACTACGGTTAAAAATTGAGGCCTAGGAGCACGGCACGCCCAATATGCTGTCTCTCCATCCAGCCACTGAGAGGCCTTACCTGATGACTGGGCTCAGGCTGAGGGTCACATTGTGTGTTTGTGACCAATGTGGCCCGAAGGCATGGGCGGGGCCTCATGGGCCACACTGGTTTCTAGTACAATGAACCTTGGACAACATGCCAACCACAAGGATTCTTGCCATGGGGAAAGAGTTCTGATTTCTGCATCATTTTCAAACCGGGGCCGTGATTGGAGATAAGGTCTAGGTTCTGAAGCCTGAAAACCGAGGTTGAGAAGAGATGACGACCTAAGGCCATGACGGGTCCGATGTGCTCAGTGTGCGGCCAGCTGTCTGGGTGGGGCCAGGAGGTCCAGGCTTTGGCTGTGTCAGAAAGGGCATTAGTGCCCAGGTCATCCTATATTTTGGGGTACAGCCGAATGTCCTGCTGGTTGAAGGGGGGATTGGATCACGAGTCCATGGGGGGGTTATCCCACGATGGGAGTTGTGAGACGCTCACAACTGCAAAGATTCTTCTGCAGGACAATTGAGACCTGTTGGTTGGCTCCAGGAGAATGATTCCGAGCAGGGTTCTAAGGATGGATGGCTGGGTAGCCCACCTCGCATTCCAATTGTCTCCAAGCAACAAGAAAGGTTAGATCTGCTGGATCTGGGGCAGCAACCGACGAGGCTGAGTTGAAATGGACTCTCCCCGGGATGTGTCCTAATATGATTTTGTGTCTATGGAGACCTTGGAATGTGCGGTGGCACTGGGGCCCTGAAGGGTTCTCATAAATAGAGGCTTTCACACAGCTCCATCGTGCAAGTTCCCATGTGTAGATGAGATGTGTTCTGATGGGTGAGAGAAGAAACAGGCATATGCTGTTATTGAAATCCAGGCCTCTGAGGAGAGATGCCTGGAAACCAAAGCAATGGATCCGATAGGAGCCTAGGGTCCTGTTTGTACCTTTTTACCTCTGGGGACATCAGTCTACGGGTCTGAGTGCCGGTAGGTGCTCAGATGGGCCCAGATTGCCCCATTTGTCTTGGGAAGCCACAAATATTGGGATGGCCTCAGGGACTTTGGAGGTGTATCCTCTTAGTAGGGTTGTGGCTATTTAAATGGACACATACAATTCCCTTGGAGAGGGCAATCACAGTCGTCAGGTTTGGCGCCAGGGGCCGGAGCCTGTAGGTTGTGTAGGCTAGGGCTGTTTGGACATTTGTCTGAAAACACAAACTCCGCTTATGTTTCGGGTCATAGGTATGGCTGGCCTGATCTACAGACCATGAGGAGAACTCTTAGGGATATGAAAAAAGGGCGAGTGTGAGGCTCTTGCTCAAGTTTTTGTCTCTGGATATCGTGTCACTCATGGTCGTGAAATTTCCGGGTGACTTCATGGGAAATGGACGAGTCTTATTCTCTGGGGGTTGGCCCCGTCCAAAGAGTTTGGGGTCATTCTATGGGATGGAAGAAGTCCATTATTCTGTTGCTGTTGATTTGTTTTGTTTTGTTTTTCAACCTCAGGTGTCCCACCAAATGAGGGATTCCAGAGTAGAGCCCTGGGGAGGGGCTACTGGACAACCAGGACAGGACTCACGCTGAGGGTCACAATGCGTGTTTATGCCCTCGTCGCACTCAAGAATAGGCGGGGCCTCAGGGTGAATGCTGGTTTTTCCTACACTGAACGTTGGGCAACATGCCAACCACAAGGTTTCTTGCCATGGGTAAGGAAGAGTTCTGATTTCTGCATCACAGTCACCCCTGGGCAGTGATTGGAGATAAGGTCTAGGTTCTGAATCCTAAAAACTGAGGTAGGTTCTTATCTGAAGAACTCTACAGGATATGAAGAATGAGCGAGTCTGAGGCGCGTGCTCAGGTTTTTGTCTCTGGATTTTGTATCAGCGATGGCCGTGGAATGTTGGGGAGGTCTCATGGGCCATGGATGAATCTTGCTCTCTGTGTACTTGGCCCGATCCCAATTGTTTTTCGTCAAGCTTAGAGGCCTTACCTGAGGACTGGGCTCAGGCTGAGGGTCACAATGTAGTAGGGTTGTGGCCATTAGAATGGGCAGATACAATTCCCTTGGAGAGCGAAATCAGAGTCGTCAAGTTTGGCTCCAGTGGCCTGAGCCTCTAGGGTGTGTAGGCCAGGGCTGTTTGGACAGTTGTCTGAAAACACAAACTCGGCTTACTTTTCGGGTCATAGTTATGGCAGGACTGATCTTCAGACCATGAGGAGAATTCTTCGGGATATGAAAAAAGGGCGAGTGTGAGGTTCTTGCTCAAGTTTTTGTCTCTGGATATCGTGTCAGTCATGGTCGTGAAATTTCCGGGTGACTTCATGGGAAATGGAAGAGTCTTACTCTATGGGGGTTTGCCCCGTCCAAAGAGTTTGGCGTCATTCTGTGGGATGGAAGAAGTCCATTGTTCTGTTGCTGTTGATTTGTTTTGTTTTGTTTTCAAAGTTGAACCCTGGGGAATAGTGAAGGGACAACCCGAACTATGTTTAAAAATTGGGGCCTAGGAGCATGGCAAGCCCAAAATTCTGTCTCTCCATCCAGCCACTGAGAGGCCTTACCTGAGGACTGGGCTCTGGCTGAGGGTCACAATGTGTGTTTGTGACCAATGTGGCCCGCAAGCATGGGCGGGGCCTCATGGGCCACACTGGTTTCAACGACACTGAAACTTGGAAAACATACCATCCACAAGGTTTCTTGCCATGGGGAAAGAGTTCTGATTTCTGCATCATTTTCAAACCCGGGCCGTGATTGGAGATAAGGTCTAGGTTCTGAAGACTGAAAACCGAGGTTGAGAAGAGATGACGACCTAAGGCCATGACGGGTCCGATGTGCTCAGTGTGCGGCCAGCTGTCTGCATGGGGCCAGGAGGTCCAGGCTCAGGCTGTGTCAGAAAGGGCATTAGTGCCCAGGTCAGCCTATATATTTGGGGTACAGCCGAATGGCGTGCAGGTTGATCCTCATTTGGGGTTTCGGGGTAGCCCCAGAGGGCAATGTTTTTCTTCTGCAGGGCAGGCAGAGTGCTGCATTGTAGTTCTGGATTGCCAAACTGGAAGGCATGTGGGCCAATAGTCTGAGGACGGAAGTCTGAGAACCCGAGCTAGGCCTAGGTTTCTGGGTGAGGATATGGCGGGCACAATCTACAGACCTGAACTGAGATCTCGTGCATCTGAATTCAGGGCGAGGTTCAGACGATCGCTCAGGTTGGACATACTGTCGCTGATGGCCCCTTCTTGAAGGGGGGGGTGGATCACGAGGCCTTGAGGGTTTTCCTACGATGGGAGTTGTGAGAAGCTCCAAACTGCAAAGATTCTTCTGCAGGACAATTGAGACCTGTTGGTTGGCTCCAGTACAACGATTCTGAGCAGTGTTCTAAGGATGGATGGCTGGGTAGCCCACCTCGCATTCCAATTGTCGCCATGCAACAAGAAAGGTTACATCTGCTGGATATGGGGGAGAAACCGAGGAGGCTGAGTTGTAATGCACTCTCCCGTGGATGTGTCCTAATATGATTTTGTGTCTATGGAGACCTTTGAATGAAGCGGTGGCACTGGGGACCTGCGGGTTCTCCTAAAGAGAGGCTTTCACACAGCTCAATCGTGCAAGTTTCCCATGTGTAGATGAGATTTGTTCTGATGGGTGAGTCAAGAAAAAACAGCCATATGCTCTTATTGAAATCCAGGCCTCTGAGGAGAGATGCCTGGAAACCAAAGCAATGGATCCGATAGGTGCCTAGGGGCCTGTTCGTTCCTTTTTACCTCTGGGGACATCAGTCTACGGGTCTAAGTGCAGGTAGGTTCTCAGATAGGCTCAGATTACTCCTGTTTCCTGGGAAGACACCACTATTGGGATGGCCTCAGGATTTTGTAGATTTATCCCAGTAGTAGGGTTGTGGCCATTGTAATGGGCACACAGAATTCCCTTGGAGAGGGCAAGTACAGTCCTCAGGTTGTCTCCCGGGGGCCTGAATCTGTAGAGTGTTTAGGCCACGGCTGTTTGGACAGTTGTCTGAAAACCCCAACTCGGCTTATGTTTTGGGTCATAGGTATGGCAGGACTGATCTACAGACCTTGAGGAGACCTCTTCAGGATATGAAAAAAGGGCGAGTGTGAGGCTCTTGCTCAATTTTTGTCTCTGGATATCGTGTCACTCATGGTCGTGAAATTTTCTGGGTGACTTCATGGGAAATGGATGAGTCTTATTCTCTGGGGTTTGGCCTTGTCCAAAGAGTTTGAGGTCATTCTATCGGATGGAAAAGTCCATTTTTTTGTTGTTGTTGTTGTTTTGTTTTTTAACACCACAGGTGTCCCACCAAATGGGGGATTCCAGAGTAAAGCCCTGGGGAGGGGCGACTGGACAACCAGAAATTGGTTAAAAAATTGGGGCCTAGGGACATGTCAAGCCCATTATGACATCTAATGGTCTAGCCACTGAGAGGACTCTTACTAGAGGACAGGACTCACGCTGAGTGTCACAATGCGTGTGTTTATGCTCTCGTCGCACTCAAGAATGGGCGGCGCCTCAGGGTGAATGCTGGTTTCTCCTACACTGATCGTTGGACAACTTTCCAACCACAAGGCTTCTTGCCTTGGGTAAGGAGGAGTTTGATTTCTGCATCACATTCAACCCTTGTCAGCTCTGGAGAGTTAAGGTCTGAGTTCTGAAGCCTGAAATGTTAGGTTGGAAAGAGATAACCAGCTAAGACTATGGGCGGGTGTGATGTTCTCAGTGTGCGGTCAGCTGGTCTCCGTTTTGGTCAGGAGGTCGGGCTGACTCTGTATCAGACAGTGTATTAGTGGCCAGGTTAGACTATCTAATTTGGGTACATTCGAGTGCCGTGTATGTCCTATCCTAATTTGGGTTATGTAAGAAACTCCATAGGTCAAAATTTTTCTTCTGGAAGGCAAGCAGAATGCTTCATTTTGTGTCCCGAATTTCCAAAATGTGAGGGCTTGGGGGACCAGGAGTGTGAGGACTGAAGTCTGAGAACAAAAAGCTAGTCATAGGTTTAAGGGCGAGGCAAGGAAAGCACACTCTGCAGAGCTGCATCGAGATCTCGTGCATCTGAATTCAGGGTGAAGATCAGATGTTGGCTAGGTTGGATTTCCTGTCCATGAATTACCCCTTCATAAATGGGGGGGGCATCACAAATAAGCCATCTAGATTTTCCCAGGTTGGGGAGTTGTGAGAGATGCTCCAAAAAATCAAGGATTCCTTCTGCCTGGACATTTGAGACCTGTTGGATGGGCTCCAGGACATCCCATACGGAACGACGCCTGAGCAGAACTCTAAGGATGGATGGTTGGGCAGCAAGCCTCGCATTCCAATTTGTCTCCTAGTCAAGACAGGTTTAGTCTGCTCGCTCTGCGGGAGCAACCAAGGGAGCTGAGTTGAAATGGAATTTCCCTGCGGATGGGTTCTAATGTGGATTTCTGTCCATAGAACCTTGTAATGGGACAGTGGGGGTTTGGCCCCCGTCCAAAAAAATTTGGGGTAATTCTGTGGGATGGAAGAAGTCCGTTTTTTTTTTTGTTGTTGTTTTTGATTTGTTTTGTTTTGTTTTTCTACCTCAGGTGTCCCACCAAATGATGGATTCCAGAGTAGAGCCCTGGGTAGGTTGTGACGGGACAACCAGAAATCTGGTTAAAAATTAAGATTTGTTGGATGGCTCCAGGATGTCTCATAAGGTATTTTTCCAGAACAGGGTTCTAAGTATGGATGCCTGGGCAGACAACCTCGATTTCCAATTGTCCTCCTAGCACAAGAAACGTTTTGATCTGCTGGCTGGTGGGTCCTTCATCAGAGGGGGGGCTGAGTTGGAATGGACTTTCCTGAGGATGGTCTTAAATGAGTTGAAATGGACTTTCCTGAGGATGGTCTTAATGTTGGTTTTTGAGTCCATTGAGACCTTGGTATGGGGCCAGCAGTGGCACCAGGGCCCTGAAGGATTCTCCTAACCAGAGGTTATAACAAAGCTCCAATGAGCAAGTTTTCCATGGGGAGACGAGATTTGTTCTTATTGGTGCCTCAGGAAACCACCATTTTGCTGGTATTGGAAATGAGGCCTCTGAGGAGAGAGGATGCCTGGAAACCAAAGCAATGGATCTGATTAGGGCCTAGGGGCCCTGTCCGGTTCAATATTCTTCTCTGGGGACATCTTTTGTCTGAGTGGAGGTAGTTGCTCAGCTGGTTTGAGATCACACCTGTTTGTCCTGGGCGGCCTACACTATTGGGATGGCCTCGGTAACTTTGGAGGTTTTTCCTAATTTGCAAGGTTGTGGCCAATGGAATGGGAAGAATTCTCTTGAAAGGGAAGCACAGTCCTGAGGTGTGGCTCCAGGGACCCAAGTGTGGAGCGTGTGTGGTCCAGGGCTATTTGGACAAAAGTCTGAAAACACAAACTCCACTTAGGTTTGGGTCTGTAGGTATGGCCGGCCCGATATATAGACCGTGAGGAGAACTCTTCGGGATATGAACAAAGGGCGAAAGTGAGGTGCTTGCTCATGCTTATTTTTTTCTGGATATGTGTCACCGATTGCCATGGAATGTCCGGGTGTCCTCATGGGCCATCGATGAGGCTCCCTTTCTGGGGTTTTGACCCAATCCCAAGAGTTTGGGGTCATTCTGTGGGAAGGGAGGAGGCCTTTCTGTTTTTTTTTTTTTTTTTTTTTTTTTTTTACTCAGGTGGACCACCAAAAGAGGGATTCCACAGCAGAGTCCTGGGGAGGGGGAAACTGGACAACCAGAACTCTGGTTAAACATTGGGACCTAAGAAACATGGCAAGCCCCATATGTGGGCTCTTGGTCCAGACACTGAGAGGCCTTCCTTGAGCATAGGGCTCACATTGAGTTTCACAATGTGTTTTTGTGCCCAAGGAGCCCCTCAAGTCAGGGCGTGGCCTAATGTACCATGCTGGTTTCTCCTACACTGAACGTTGCACAATATGGCAACCACAAGTTTTCTGGCCATGGGGAAGAAGGAGTTCTAATTTCTGCAACACTTTCACTCCTGGACTGTGATTGGATTTAAGGTCTAGGTTCTGAAGCCTGAAAAACTGAGTTGGGAAGAGATGAAGACCTAAGGCCATGGTGTGACTGATGTGCTCAGTGTTCGGCCAGCTGTTGAGTGTGGGTTGGGGAGGTGCAGGCTCAGGCTGTGGCAGACAGGGAATTAGTGCCCAGGCTAGACTGTATCATTGGGGTGCAGTCGAGTTCGTGCAGGTTGGTACTCATTTGTGGTTACTGGGTAGCCCCAGAGGGCAACGTTTTTCTTCTGGAAGGAAGACACAGTGCCACATAGTGGCTCCAGAATTCCCCAAACTGGAAGGCTTGTGGGCCAGGAGTGTGAGGAAAAAATTCTGAGAACACAAGCCAGACTTAGATTTCGGGGGTGAGGGGACGGCAGGAGGAACCCTCTGCAGAGATGATTCGAGATCCCGTGTACCTGAAGACAGAGCTAGGATCAGACGTTGGCTCAGGTTGGAGTTTCTGTCCATGACGGCCCCTTCATGAAGGGGAGGGTTGTCACGAGGCCATGGAGGTTTTCCCACGATGGGAATTGTGAGATGCTCCAAACCGCAATGATTCCTTCCGTGGGACAGTCGAGACCTGCTGGATGGCTCCAGGACATCCCATAAGGAAGTTATCCAGAGCAGGGTTCTAAGGATGGATGCCTGGGCAGCCTGCCTCCCATTCCAGGTGTCTCATAGCGCCAAGGCAAGTTCGATCTGCTGGATCTAGGGGAGTAACCGAGGCGGGTTGTGTTGAAATGGGTGAGTTGAGGATGGGTATAATGTGCATTTGTGTCCATGGAGACCTTGGAATGGGGTGCTGTGATCCGGGGCCTTGAGGGATGTTCATAACCGGAGGTTTTGATGGAGCTCTAAAGAGTACGTTTCCTATGTAGAGAAGAGAATTGTTTTGATGAGTGCCTAAGGAATCTCCCATATGCTGGTATTGGAAACCAGGCCTCTGAGGAGAGATGCCTGGAAACAAAAGCAATGGATATGATTAGGGCCTAGGTGCCTGTCCGGTTCAATCTCTTTCCTGGGGATACGTGTCTATGGATCTGAGGGGAGGGAGTAGTTGCTCGGCTTGTGTCAGATCGCCCCTGTTTTGTCCTGGGCAGCCTATAATATTGGGAATGGCCTCGGGATTTTGGAGTTTTCTCCTAATCTATAGGGTTGTGGCCAATGGAATGGGCAGAAATCCCTGGGAGAGGCAGGCACAGTTCTGAGTTTGGCTCTAGGGGGCCCAGCCTTGAGGGTGTGGGGGGCCAGGCCTGTGGGGACAGAAGTCTGAAAAACACAAAACTCCGCTTAGGATTGGGGACATAGGTATGGCACGCCCAATCTACAGACCGTGATAACACTTCGGGATATGAAAAAGGGTGAGTTTGAGGTGCTTGCTCAGGTTTTTGTCTCTGGATTTGTGTCAACAATGTGGGTCGAATGCTGGCGTGGCCTCATGGGTTGTGGACGGCTTTCCTTCTCTGAGGATTTGACCCAATCCCAAGAGTTTTGGGTACATTCTGTGGGATGGGAGGTGTCCTTTTGTTTTTTTTATTTTATTTTATGTGTACCTCATGTGTGCCAATAAAAGAGGGATTCCAGAGCAGAGTCCTTGGGAGGGACAACTGGATAACCCCACCTCTGTTTAAGTTTGGGGGGCCAAGTAGGGGCATGGCAAGTCCAATATTGTGGGCTCTTGATTCAGACACTGAGAGGGCTACTTCCTTGAGGACAGGGCTCATGCTGAGGGTCACAA